>NC_089587.1:197066895-197182229 GCF_019320115.1 Miscanthus floridulus
GCCACTATTTTGAAAGACACAAGATTACCGTGGTGATAGATTTCCCACTCGAAGACATCCTACACAATAAAGACGCAACAGGGCGCATATCTAAATGGGCAGTTGAACTTGGTGCTTTCAATATCGATTTCACCCCACGGAAGGCAATTAAATCTCAAGCCCTTGCCGATTTTGTTGCCGAGTGGACAGAAATTCAACAACCCATGTCAAATACCATCCTTGACCATTGGAAGATGTACTTTGATGGATCGCTCAAGCTAGGCGAAGCCGGTGCAGGCGTTCTGTTCATTTCTCCAGACGGAAAACAACTCAAATATGTCCTTCAGATATTATGGCAAGCTACAAACAATGAAGCAGAATACGAAGCCCTCATCCACGGCCTTCGAGTAGCAATTACCCTCGAAATCAAGCGATTACTCATATACGGTGATTCGGCAGTAGTCATCAACCAAGTCAACAAAGATTGGGACTGCACCAAAGAAAACATGGGCGCTTACTGTGCTGAAATACGAAAACTCAAAAAATATTTTCAAGGATTAGAAATTCTACATGTCCTGTGCGATTCTAATATCACAGTAGATGTCCTCGCCAAGCTCGGATCGGACAGGGCAAAGGTCCCACCCGGCGTATTCATAGAGGAGTTATCAGCTCCCTCTATCAAACAACCCGGTGAGATAACCCCTGAACTCCCAACTAAAGGCACCTAGATTTTGGTAGTCACCACCTCATGGACCTAGGTTTTTATCGATTATATCAAAGAGAATAAGTTGCCATCGGATAAAGCAGAGGCTATTCGAGTTGTTCATAGAAGCAAGAACTATGTCCTAGTAGGGGACAAGCTGTACAGATGAGCCGCATCATCAGGAGTACTCCTAAAATGTGTCTCGTTTGAAAAGGCAAAGAGATCTTAGATGAATACACTCAGGTTACTGTGGAAATCATGTCGCTTCAAGAACACTAGTCGGCAAAGCATTCCACACCGAATTCTACTAGCCAACCGCTTTGAAAGATGCAGAAGAACTCGTCAAAAAATGCAAAGGTTGTCAAATGTTCGCAAGACAAGCTCATGTACTAGCTCACAATCTCATCTGCATCCCTCCCGCTTGGCCTTTCTCCTACTGGGGGCTGGATCAAGTAGGACCTCTCAAGAAAGCAAAGGGCGGTTTCGAGTACATCTTTGTAGCAATTGACAAGTTCACCAAGTGGATTGAATACAAACCACTCGTAAAATACAGTGCAGCCAAAGCAGTTGAGTTCATCCAAGACATTATGCACCGCTTCGGCATGCCCAATCGAATCATCACAGATTTGGGTTCTCCCTTTATAGCTAAAGAATTCCAAAGTTGGGCACAGGATTACGGCTTCAGCATAGATTACGCATCAGTCGCACATCCAGAAGCCAACGAACAGGTAGAAAGGGCCAATGGACTCATACTAGCCGGTTTAAAACCAAGATTGTATGAAGAACTAGTGGACTATGGATCCAAATGGATTGAAGAATTACCCAAAGTAGTATGGGGGCTACGAACTCAAATAAGCAGAGCCACTGGATACTCACCTTTCTTCCTAGTTTATGGATCAGAAGCTGTACTACATGCCGACTTGATCTGGACGTCCCCAAGGATAGAACAATATGACGAAGGAGAAGCAGAACACACCCGAAGATTAGAACTCGATAGTATAGAAGAAGTCAGAGTAAACGCTACCCTTCAATCAGCCAGATACCTCTAAGGTTTAAGACGCCACTACAACAAGAATACCCAGCCTCGATCACTCCAAATCGGAGACCTAGTACTAAGAAGAATACAAAAAAACTAACGGACGCCATAAACTACTCAGTCCATGGGAAGGTCATTTTATTGTCACAAAAGTCATCGGACCAGACACGTACAAGTTGATAACTGAAGATGGAAAAGAAGTCAACAATACATGGCACATCAGCCAACTAAGAAGATTTTACGCATGAAAACTACTCAGGGAAGAATATATATACAAGCCATAAGATATCAACGTTCATGATCAATAAAGATGGTGTTCCTCGACAATATATGTCTTATTATGGCTTTCCCCTAATCGTTTTCACTAAGCATGTAAATGTTCATGATCAATAAAGATGGTGTTCCTCAACAACATATGTCTTATTATGACTTTTTCCGAGTTGTTTTCACTGAGCATGCCGGCTAAGCCCGCCGATGAGGGTAGCTAATAAGCTAACACCCGAAACAAAAAGCAAAATGGCTGAAATTATGCCTGAGCATACCGGCTGAGAGCAAAAGAGTTGAAAAGATGCTTGAGCCCGTCGATGAGGATAGCTAATAAGCTAACACCCGAAACAAAAAGCAAAATGGCTGAAATTATGCCTGAGCATACCGGCTGAGAGCAAAAGAACTGAAAAGATGCTTGAGCCCGCCGATGAGGGTAGCTAATAAGCTAACACCCGAAACAAAAAGCAAAATGGCTGAAATTATGCCTGAGCATACCGGCCGAGAGCAAAAGAGCTAAAAAGATGCTTGAGCCCACCGATGAGGGTAGCTAATAAGCTAACACCCGAACCAAAAAGCAAAATGGCTGAAATTATGCCTGAGCATACCGGCTGAGAGCAAAAGAGCTGAAAAGATGCTCGAGCCCGCCGATGAGGGTAGCTAATAAGCTAACACCCGAAACAAAAAGCAAAATGGCTGAAATTATGCCTGAGCATACCGGCCAAGAGCAAAAGAGCTGAGAAGATGCTTGAGCCCACCGATGAGGGTAGCTAATAAGTTAACACCCGAACCGATCCTAAGATGTTTTTACAACCAGGGAAAGAGCCAGATACTGGCCACATCTCGAGTTAAGCAAAAAATCTAAAAAGAAGAAGCTGAAGATGCTTGAGATCGCTGGTCCTAAGTCTTTCAGTACTAACAAGAACAAAAAGGTTGTAAAGACAAAGATCTACTTACCCTAAGTTGTTTACATGACAGCCAGACAAGCACTCGATAAATCAAGAAAGTTTGTCAAGACAACGATCTGCATATATCGAGTTGATTACACGACACAGATAAAAGCCATACAAACACTCGACCTATCAAGGAGAGATCCTACAACGGATAAAACAACACGACCACCACAAACTGTGGATGTGCACCACAACCAACAAACAACTACTCGGAAAAAATTCTGATCATTTGGACAACTCATTTAAAAAATAAACAAGGCGAAGACATCAAGGCAAAGAAGACATCAACAAAAAATAAAGGATCTTCATTCAAAAAGAAGTATAATATCCTATTACAGAAGCTGGAGTACAAAGGTCAATTACATCAAGCGTCGTCATCAAGAGAAGAAATATCAATATTAACATTATCTACAATCCTCCTGGCTAAATCTTCGACCTCAGGCTCCACCTTTTCAACGGCATCCAGATATTCTTGACTCTCGGCTTCCTCTGCAATCTTGGACAAAGGTATCTTCGGAGCAAGAACCCAGACCTGGGAAAGAACATTTTTGGTACATAGTTGGGCGCACCTCTTCACGAACTCCTAGAAACAGGTCAGAACTTGGAGAATAAACTGAGCCCAAAATTGACCATCATCCGATGGAGTTCAGAGAAGATCGGCTACTGACCAAAATGATTTCCACAAAGCATTCCAGTTCTTAGTAGCCGTCACCAACTTACCAGTCAAGACTTCAACCGTTTTTTGGACCTGCACAAGATCCCTGTCAGCTCCACGCCTAATCAACTTGGCAAGCGCGAGTTCTTCTTCAGCACGAGTAATTACCTCTTCAGCCCTATTGTGACTATTGCGAGCAAGTGTCTTCATTTCCTCAATACCCTCCGAGAGCTTCTGCTTTTCAACTCGGAGAGCTAGACCAGGCACCAAAAACAAGTCAGCAGAAAGAGAAATTTGAATACAAAAGGAAACAAAAAGAACCCGCAATACCATTGCACTCATTCTTCATGGCCTCCACTTTCTTCAAGGCCTCTTGGACAGCAGCATCCCTCCACTTTTCTGCCTCAACCACCTGGGCATGGAGAACTTTTTCCTCCTTTTGGTGCGTTTGACGCTCAGTCTCCATCTTAGCCCGACAGAGGTCAAGCTCTATTTTGAGGGCACTAACCTCAGAAGATAACTTTTTCTCGGTTTTAGATGAGAAAAAGAAGCCGATATGATCTTGAGAAAAAGACTGAACAAAAGAGAGAGAGAGAAACAAGACATAAGAACAGAAGAAAGACGAACATCCAAAGAAAGAACTTTAGAAAAAACTTACCTGGAGTTTTTCCAAAAAAGAAGTCGCAAAGGTTCCTCAGGCAGCGGTCAGCTCTGACAACCGATGAGTGGCATCGAATTGTTGCACCACATCATCATCCAAATGCTAAACGCCACTAGCAAGAGGAGCAGAGGGAGAAGTCGGCCGAGGCAAAGAAGACAGGACCAGGGCCATACCCTGGGAAGCCCCGGCTACCTCCTCAGATGGCTCCACCACCACGGCCACAGTCACCTCCAGAGCCAGCAAATCAGCAGCTGCGTGATCACCAGAGAACCCTATCTCCCTCACAGCCACCTCACCGACCGTACATTCAGGACCCTGAGACTCAGTACACCGGGGCAAACCAAAAGACTGACAAGAGGTCAACTGAGGGTTAAGGGAAGGCGAGGGTCTGCAAGATGATAAGGAAACTCGACGATAAGAATATGAATCGGAAAAAAGGAAAACAAAAGCAAAGAAACAGAACGAGGATTCACTCACTCAGCTATCTTCTTCTTCATAAAATCAACAGAAGACCTTAGAGGAGGAACTATAGCAGCAAAAATATCACCATCACCCTACGACAGGAGTGGCGTGGTCAGTACCGGAGCCCCAGAAGAACTCGAGGTCGACGACCGCTTACTACAAGAGAACAAGGTCAAAGTCAGAACAAAAAGAGGTGTTCAATAGCAGAAAAACAAGAAAACAACTCACCGACGCATAACAAGGGCCGCATCATCATCCTCATCTTCCTCACTCTCAAACATGGCAACCATAGCGCCATCTGAAAAGAAGAAAAGTACTCGGTTAAAGGCAAAAATAAACAACAAAAAGACAAAACATATTAATATGCTCACCTAGGAGCACGCTACCTATAACTTGAGTACCTAGACGAGTACTCGATTGGTGAGACTTCTTGGTAGCAGACAAACCAAAAGAGGAACAATCCGCTCGCCCCCTTTTTCCAACACTACGAGGAGCTCGAGGAACTGGACGAGGAACATACTCTACATATGTGTCAAGAACTGTAGAAGAAACACCAGGAAACATCGTGGTGGTTTGAAACTTACTGGTTAAAGATGCCCCAGCAAGATTCTCCCTAGTCTCCACAATGGCAGGGCAGTCATCAAGGGGGATCGGATCAACAAAGTTACGCCCTAATTCCTATAAAAGAATAAAACAACCAGACAAGAAAGATTAATCAAAAAGTAGAGACAGCAAAGGAAATACGGAAAGTACCCGCATAAGAAAAAACAACTCACAGCAAGAGGCGGGTTGTTAGCACAATACTCAGGGACAGTATGTGGGACGACGCTTACTCCTTTCAACATCTTCTGAAGGCGCTCGAGCACCTCCTCACCAGTCAACTCAAGGGCAAGGACCATACGAGAAGGGTCCTCCGCCCTAGAGTATTCAAAACCGTAATTCTCTTGCTCCTTCAGAGGTTGAACACGGCGGCAAAGAAAACTGGAAACGATCCCGAAGCCGGTCAAGCCTTGCTGTTTCAAAGCACATATCCTCTCAAAAAACAGCTTGATCGCCTAGAACTCATCCACCATCAGGGGATTCTTTTCCCATCGGTCATTAACAACGGGACCAGAACCAGAATGAACAGCAAGAGGAGGAATCATATTGGCGGCATAAAACCAATCGCACGCCAATCCCTCACAGAATCAACCAAGTCATAATCAAAGAATTTACTCTTATGACCCTGACAAAACTGAATCCCGCAGCCACCAAGAACATGGGTGTCATCGCTGTGGGGTTGGGGCTTCAGACGAAAGAAGTAACGAAAGAGAGAAAGAGAAGGAGGAATTCCAAGAAAAGTTTCACAAAGATGAACAAAAACAGAAAGATGAAGGACATCATTGGGAGTAAGATGGTTCAAGCTAATCCCAAAATAGCTAAAAAATCGATGAAGAAAAACAGAAGCAGGAAGGTAGAGTCCAGCATGGATAAAGGAGACAAAAAGAACAATCTCATCAGGGCTTGGAGTTGGGACCCGATGCTGGCATGAAGCTCTCCATTCAGCAATCTCTTTGTCCTAGATCAGGCAATCACTGACAAGCTCGCGCAACTGATCCTCAGTCATAGTCAGAACCAGCCAGATCTTCTGAGCAGCCCTCATGGCCATGAATTCTTGATTTTCAATCACAGAAAGCGATGCCTCCTCATCTACAAAGGTTGCCTAGGACTTGCTCACTGATTTCTTCCTACCCATATACTAGCGAAAGCAATAAAGCACTAAGGAACGATGATGCTCAGACGGTGGCGCTCAGATGACGGCAACAATGGCGACGACGGAGTTTTGAAGACTAGGGTTTCAAGGAAAAAGCAGGGCATCAAAGAAAAAGAAGAAAGGAGGCCTTTAAATAGATTTTTATAGTAATAAAAACGTGGCCCACTAGGCCCGTTTAAACATGGCATGAGAACACAACGGTCCATTTCCCAATAAAACTGACACAGCTAAAATGACGGACGACACACTTCTACACAAGGGTACATTTGAACGGGCAGATTTTAGACTTATCCATCCAGCACCACGGCAAAGTTATCATATTGCTACAAAAAGAACTCATCAACCATGAAGCAACAAAGGGTTACCTCACAAAGAACACAAGAACTCGGTTCTTATAGAAAGAACTCGGGAATCTCATAAACAACCAGGACATCAGCAGAAAAAAGAATGACAACCCAGAAGACAAGATTCTTTCCATTATAAATGGCTTCAAAAATACAAGATTACACATCTTACAAGACCCAACGAACTCAGTACTACGACGAGCAAGGTAGCAAAAGGAACCCGGACACAACTAGGCTCTAGAATGACTATGTGTTCTAAATTGCTACTCAGTAGAACAAACCGCACTCGGCTATACTGTTTTCTTCAAAGGACGAACGCAGTACATTTGAGGTGGAAGTCAGCAGCATGATGGCACAACATGAACCAGGGAAGGCCTGCAGGCATCTGTCTACCCAAGTCCGATGTGAGGCTGGATTTGGCGTTGATCTGCACCGGACAGTCGCAGGACAGGCAAGGGGGATCTCCCTAGAACTGCTAGATGAAGGAATGTATCCCACATCACAAGACTTCCTCCAACTACCGCCATGTACTTCCTGGTACAATGCCGCTGTGAGATTAGTCTACCTCTAATCCTAGCTATCGATGTTTCACCACCGATAGCCTACCACGGGGGTTCCCGGGGCAGTTTGTTCGGGCTTCAGCGTATGCAGAACTCGACGGTAAACGTAAGAGACAGTCGATTTATCCTGGTTCGGGCCCTCAACCGTGATCGAGTAATAGCCCTACATCCAGTTCGGCGTTAGCCTTTGCATTGGATTGATTGTAAAGTGTTGCGTTGTGTTATCTCTGTCCCTTCTCTAGGAACTCCACCCTCCTTTATATAGTCAGGAGGCCAGAGTCCTAGTCGGTTTACAATGTAGAGTCCTAGTAGGATTACATGGTAGTATTACTACTAGGATTACATGGGAGGAATCCTAATCAAACTAGATCTCCTCTCTTTCTTGCGGTGTATCCCATGGGTCCCGCATCGACAAGCCCCCGAGCACTTCATGGTTGAACTCCGGAAGCCTTGTCTTGTTCCTCCAGGTCTTGCCGAGCAGGAACAAGCATCGCTTGAGTGCTTTCTTGAGTGAAACAATGTAGCGCTTCTTGGGATCTTCGGGTGGTGTGTGCTTTTTTGAGAGTGATGTGTGTTTTTTTGAAGAAAAAGTGCACTCACTAAGTGTAGGACCCATGGGATACCCCACAAGGAAGAGAGAAGATCTAGTCTAACTAGGATTCTTTCCACATAATCTTAGTAGTAGTATTATTCTATAATCCTACTAGGAACTCTCATTGTAAACTGACTAGGACTCTGACCTCCTGAGTATATAAAGGAGGGCAGAGTTCCTGGAAAAGACAATGCAACACTTTACAATCAATCCAACGCAAAGGCTAACGCCGAACTGGACGTAAGGCTATTACTCGATCACGGTCGAGGGTCCGAACCAGGATAAATCGACTGTCTCTTGCGTTTACTGTCGAGTTCTGCATACTCTGAAGCCTGAACAAACTGCTCCGGGAACCCCCATGGCAGGCTATCGGTGGTGAAACATCGACAGCTCAGGATATACAAGAATTACAAAATATGCCCGGGGGCTGCTCTACTTCACAAACTATCATATTCATGACTACACAGATTTCAGACCACGCAACAAAATGCTCGATGAATTAAAATAGCACACCAGGAGGGTATTTATAGACCAAAGAAGCGGTGCACATGGACCGAGAGTACCAACGGAACGAACCTAACAAAGGACATAGTGAAAAGACAGAATTCAATGAAAGAGGACTTAGGCGTGAAGGAACAGTACTCAAGGACAAGCATATTCGGAAGGATATACCAACACTGTACAACTCGTGAACAAACAGCATTTACACTCAACCACCACCATACAACTGCATCTGACAACAATAGACTACCAGAGAATATGCTAAGACCTTGTATCCGAGTTCTTTCTGAATAAAAGAACCTAGATATATGCTCGGGGGCTACACTCATAGTTTTCAAACAACATAAGATTCAAGACCCTCCAACTTTTTGTTCTAAATAGCAAGAGGCTCGGGGGCTACACTCAGTGAGTACACTTTTTCTTCAAAAAAAAGCGCACATCACTCAGAAGAATTCTTCAAGACAGGAGTTTTCAAAAACATAAGATTCAAGACCCTCCAACTTTTTGTTCCAAATAGCAAGAGGCTCGGGGGCTACACTCAGTGAGTGCACTTTTTTCTTCGAAAAAAGCACACGTCGCTAAGAAGACTTCTTCAAGACAGACCACTTCAAGGCCTAAAGACAAAAAGAACCCGAACCGAGCTATATCCGAGTTCTTTTTGATAAAGAACCTGGGTATATGCTCGGGAACCCTTCGACGAAGAATCAGAGCAATTTCAAGACAAGACCCTCCAGCTCCTTGTTCCAAATAAGCAAGAGGCTCGGGGGCTACACTCAGTGAGTGCACTTTTTCTTCAAAAAAGCGCACATCACTCTCAAAAAAGCACACACCACCCGAAGATCCCAAGAAGCGCTACATGGTTTCACTCAAGAAAGCACTCGGGCGACGCTTGTTCCTGCTCGGCAAGACCTGGAGGAACAAGACAAGGCTTCCGGAGTTCAACCATGAAGTGCTCGGGGGCTTGTCGATGCGGGACCCACGGGATACATCGTAAGGAAGAGAGGAGATCTAGTTTGATTAGGATTCCTTCCATATAATCCTAGTAGTAATACTACCCTGTAATCCTACTAGGACTCTACATTGTAAACCGACTAGGACTCTGGCCTCCTGACTATATAAAGGAGGGCGGAGTTCCTGGAGAAGGGACAGAGATAACACAACGCAACACTTTACAATCAATCCAACGCAAAGGCTAACGCCGAACTGGACGTAGGGCTATTACTCTATCACGGTCGAGGGCCCGAACTAGGATAAATCGACTGTCTCTTGCATTTACCGTCGAGTTCTGTATACGCTAAAGCCCGAACAAACTGCCCCGGGAACCCCCGTGGCAGGCTATCGGTGGTGAAACATCGATACTAGATAAATCTACAAGCCTCCCATAACCATATAAGTTAGAGAAACGCGTGTTCGGGCACGATACAAAGTGTGATTCCAGCACGAATTGAAATGTATGACATGATGGTCAAGTAAATCTTTGAGCTGCAAATTGTCTAGATAATTGCACAATGAGTTGTAGGTCTAATGCCAATGTAAGGGCATGTTTGCCTCTCTCTCCATTCTAAATTGTAAGTCGCCTTAGCTTTGTTTTAAGTCAAACTTCTATAAATTTAATTAAATTTATAGAAAAATATACAAACATCTACTATGTCAAACTATATTCATTAGATAGATCATAAAATATATTTTGATAGTGGATGAATTTTGATACTATAGATGTTAATATTTTTTTATAAATTTATTCTAAGTTAGACAAGTTTGAGTCACAATAAAGTTAAAGCAACTCACGATTTAGAATGGCCGGATGGAGTAGTTATGGAAAATTCTTAACATAATTTTCTAGTATAATTATGGTGCACATAGTACCAGCAAAATTTGAACTCAGAATTCAACTTGTTCGT
The DNA here is from genome assembly GCF_019320115.1 of Miscanthus floridulus. Taxonomy (NCBI): domain Eukaryota; kingdom Viridiplantae; phylum Streptophyta; class Magnoliopsida; order Poales; family Poaceae; genus Miscanthus; species Miscanthus floridulus. Next base: position 197,077,260 of record NC_089587.1, read on the forward strand.
AGTGAAAGAAAAATATTAGTTTTGTTAAAAAAAATAAGATATCACTCATAAAATAATTTATGAGAGCAAAATCGACATCAGGTGTAAGCAACAAAGGGTGGTGGATTGTCTAGGGAAATGGACTTCTCTCTTTTTATGCAAAGCAGGCCACTTCTACGACATGCACACTGGCCCAAAGTGAGAAAAGTGCAGGCGCTGATGGGCTGGTTGTTTGTTGCGGCGTGCCTCAGGTTGCTGGGCCTAAATTAGTATAGTAACTAGATCGTTCTTTCACATGGTCTGGGCCGACCGGTCCATTATAATCAAGATGTGAGTATGTGACTAAGTGAGCCAGACTGCAAGACGAACAGTATATGATTGATTTTGGCCCAACATGACAAACAGCCAAACAACTAATAAACTCGTACCCTCAACAACAACAACAACATCAACAAAAAGCTAATAAACTCATTTCCCTTCGGCTTGAAATGAAAAAAAAGTAAGAGTCGGATTTATTGAATCATGTAGATACATTTTCAGCGGAGCTTTTATTGGGCACAGACATTTATTAATGTCAGGGACATCGTTATGAATTATTGCTAGGTAGTGGGATTAAACTGAGAACTGTACATTAGGGTGTCAGTAAAATTTATTTTCTTTCAGACTTAACACATGTCAGTAATCAATACCAGAGAGAAACACATGGAAGCCCAGAAAAAGACGGACCAAACATACGTATGAGGAAGAAGAAAGCGCAACTAGTCAAGTCAACTACACATCACCTACAGTACACCCGATGGATGGAACGATGTGGCCAGAAACAGATCCGTCTGCAGAATTTATGGATACTTGTATATTCCAAAAAATTTATGGAGATGTGGATGTGCAATCGCTCCTCCATCCATCCGCCAGAGAAGGATGTCCCAACTGAAAAATACCTGTGTACTGCTACTAATAATATAATATTATGACGATATTAACTTTGACAGGTATACCTGCCAGAGCCGGACCCAGCGATCTGCTTGGATGGGGTCATGGCCGACATGACTGACACCGATACAGTATGGTCGAGCGGACACGATATGGTCATGGTCACAGACAGCGCTACTCAGGCCTCGTTTAGATGCTGAAAAAATTTCAACCCGATGAATAGTACCACTTTCGTCTTATTTGACAAATATTGTCCAATCGTGGACCAACTAGGCTCAAAAGATTCATCTCGTGATTTCCAACTAAACTGTGTAATTAGTTATTTTTTTTACCTACATTTAATACTCCATGCAAACGGCTAAAAATTGATGTGATGGAAAGAGAGTGAAAAAACTTGGAATTTTGGTGACATGTAAACAAGGCCTCAGTACCGGGGCTACATCGCACACTGAAGTTTGGCCAGTACCGGGGCTGGGCAATATCACTTCTCCTGTGCTCCGAGCCGCGCTGGATGTGGATGGGATTCGGGGTGCCCGGCTCAGCGTATGTACAGACAACTGCTGTCATCTGTAATATAAGACTGTTATCTGTACGAGTCAAAAAAACGAAAAAGGACTGTTATCTGTAGTAAGACTGTTATCAGTAAGAGAGTCCTATGTCAAGTAATAAATAAGATAATATAGACAAATACTGGTGGAAACCTCGTGGACTGTTGGCTCAGAATGATTGACCGCATAACTAGATTAGTGACTCCTTTATTTGACGCACGCGCGTCAGTTCTAGTAACAACGCTCATCTTCTACAAGTTTTCGTCTTTCGCTCATCCTCTTCCTCTATTAATCCCCTCGCCAGCCTCATCCGCCTCCTAGGTCGTCGACAACCTCACCGCCCACCGGTTGTCCTCCACCGCCTATCCGGCGGCGCCGTTGCCGCCGTGCCTCCCCGCCCTCTGACCACCATCACCGCCGAGCCGGCCACTGGCGCCGGCCATCTCTCTAGGGCTGGAGGACATTAGAGATTTCCCCAAGCTCAAACCTAACCCTAAACTCGTCTACCCCACCGCCACCCGCCTCGCCCACCGCCTGTGGCCGGCGGTGATGATGCTGCTGTGCCGCTCCACCCACCCCGCGCGCCCGCCGTCCTCCCCTAACCAAGGGGCTTCACGAGGACGACACCATGTATTGGTACTGTTACCGACGCATGCACGGCTAGAGATTAGGGGATTTGCGAACATCGTATATATTCAACTAGATCAGAACGTGACAAAAAGTGAAGAGAGAGAGAAAAGGTAGAAAACGAAAAAAAATAAGCATGGTGTACGGCATCATACTACACCCTACAACTACTCAACTAGTATAGGAATACTATTACAATCACGAGAATAAATTTCGATGGCAAGTCAAAAAGCCACAGCAAATCAGCTAATTTCAGGAGAAATTAGCGTTAACAGTTAACACCATATTGGGTCTACACGTAAAAGGAAAAGAGAAGGGGATACCATGTCATGCTCGTTCGCTTGGCGCGAACGATAAGTGTAACACCCTAAAATTTGCCTCTTTTGAAAATAAGATTAAAATGATTTAATTCGGTATTTTTGTGCTCATGAAATATAGGGAAATAAAATTTTTCATTAAAAAAAAATTCATCATAAGGTTTAGCAACATGTTTGTGCATACATGTATTTGCATTTGATGTATTTGGTTGGGTGGTTTTCATATAAAATTTAAAATAGTTAGAATTGTTTTTGCAAAAGAAATTAAAATGGTTTTGAAGTAAGAGAGAAAAGAGAATTAGGAAATAAAAACATTTTAAAAGGTGTAAAAATTATTTTTAGGAACTTATCAAAATTTCTCATTTAGGTTTGAATTGAAAAAAAATGTATTTGAAATCCTATTTAAATTTGATTTGTTTTACATTTGAATTGGTTTTGAAAATAAAATAGCAAAGGAAATTCTCTCCTTCCCTATTTAGGTCCAAAGGCCTATCTCTCTTGCTCCCTGCGGCCCAGCTCCTCTTCTGTTTTTTTTTCGCGCGTCCAGCTCATCCCGCGCCTGTGTCCATTCCTGCCGCATGGCCCAGCAAGCAAGCCATTCGCGTGGCCCAGTAGTGACTGCAGCCCAGCTGCGCTGCCCCGCGGCCTACAACGCGCGCCGGCCCGCTGACCGCCCCAGCCCAGGCCGAAGCCGCACAAGCGCGCGCTCCTCCGCCCTCTGCCGCTGACAAGTCTAGCCCACCGGTCAGTCGCGACTTCCTCCCCGCGTCGTGCTTCCACCGGACTCCACCGCCGCCGTTGCCAAGAGCACAAGATCGCCCCGCGCCGTTTCCTTGCGCCGCAAGTCCCTCCGCTCCTTAAATAGCGAGCCCGTGTCCGCCTCTACCTACCCCATGCCCTATCTTGCTCTGCCGTCGCCCCGAGCCAGCCTAGCGCCAACGTCCGTATCCCACCGAGGGAGCTTGACGCCGCCGAGCTACCTCCGTCCTTCTCCGCCGCCGAGGTATGCCCTGGTGAGCTCGCCTTGACCTCCTCTCCTCTCCCGTGGCTTCCCCGTCGAAAAACGTGAACCCTAAGTCCGTATTCAAGTTCGCCACCGAGCTCCCTTTTCCGACCATGGCGCCGCCATCACCCAGCTCGCCGCCGGCCGATCTCACCGCCCGATCAAATCTGGACCGCCCAGATCTGATCCAACGGCCGATATTCAAGGATACCGATTCGGCTGGTAGTTTTGCAAGAAGGTCCCTCGGGTTTTTAATTATAGAACCCACCGTCCATAGCGCCTTTTTAGAATCCATCTTCTTCTTTTAAAAGCGTATTTTAGTCGGTTCACTTCAAAAGTACGTTTTCAGCTATTTACATATTTGCCACTAATTTTGTTTTAGCCATAACTTTTCCGTTTTAACTCCAAATTGATCCCTTCAAATTGCGTTAGGTTCGTAATTTCATAATCTACGTGTTCATACTACTGTTCAGTACATTTTTAACTTTTAAAATTCATGATTAGATTTAATCTATTATTCGATTAAAAGAAATCTTGTTTAAATCATATCTTCTGCGTCTTAGATCCGTTTTAGTCCATTCAAGTTGCGTTAGATTCATAGCATCAAGATCTACGCGTTAGTAACGGTGTTTATCATGTCACTAATACTGGAATTTCATGGTTTGAATCATATCTTAAATAACAATTATGCAACTGGATTTTATAAATAGAATATGATTTGTTTCACTTTAGTTTTATAAATCAAATCTAAATTTGACTTAAATTATAATCTCTAAAATATCTTATATATGTTTTTATACCATTAAGACACATGAAGCTAATAGTTTTATGAGTAAATCTATCGGTAGTTGTATCTTTTTAACCGTAGCTCCGATTAGCGTGCTTTTCGCATCTGTGTGTTCGTAGCGAGACGTGGATTCGTTTTACAAACTTTTCATATTAATTTTATGTTTGGTGTACTGTTCTAATTTAGTTCTATTGTTTGCTTCGTGTATGATTGTATGGATGCTTGTGTGGTGATATATGGTTTAGCCAATCGGTGAGATATACGTGGTGATCAAGAAGAAGAAGAACATTGAAGATTAAAGCTTACCGAAGGATCAGTGTTTAAGGCAAGTATAGCATGGGACTATCCTTGTTGCCTATTCACTATTAATCATTTAATTCATACTGCATGTGTCTACCTTGACTGCCACTAAGGATTTCTTAGTACTTTGTTACCCTGTACCTTGATACCTTTGGGGTTATTGCATTTGGATAGTATGATGCTAGTGCTCAACTACAACCATGATCTTGTAACTTGACTAATGGTATATGCAATAAACATTAAAAGATGCTTTTTAGCAACATGGAATAAGGGGGCTAGAGCATTGGGTTATTTTATGGTGCTCTAGATTCCTCTTCCTAAGGACTTATCTGTAAGTGATCATCCGGGACTTACAGTACAGCTGTGAGGGCTACATGGCTCTAGCTTTAGCTCAGTATGAGGACATTTTCTAGCTTGTTAGTGGTTATCTTTATTGGCGTAAGAATAGCTTGACGAATCGGGTATAGAGCGGCCTCTATCCCCATGTGTATAGGTTGTGTGTCAATGTGCCATCGGGAAGGGGGGCTCTACATCTGTTTGCCGAGTGAATCTAATGGCCCTAACTCGTTAGACGAACCTTTGAAAGGCTTCATAGTGAACCCTGCCGACCTTCCTTGGTAGTGGGTTAAGAGGTTGGCCGCCTCGGGTGAAAAGGTAAATCACGACTCACAGTGAAAGTGTACAACCTCTGCAGAGTGTAAAACTGGTATATCAGTCGTGCTTACGGTCACGAGCGGCCTTGGAACCCTTACGGAATAGATAATGAACACTGATGATACTGATGATGAAGATGCTCACTAATGAATACTGTTTATGCTATTCATTATTCATGCTTACCTGATCATGTGTTTATAGAGGCTTGTGATGAACTTGTTGCTACTCAATTACTAAAATCATGACTCATTAAAAGCTAATCGCAGTTAACCAGTGTCAGCCTTTTGAGCCTCATGAACCCCATGTTATATTTGTTGAGTACGACATGTACTTACACTTGTTTTATTTTACACATATTTGGATAAAAATCCTGGATGGGTACCATATTGCTAGAGTTTGGAGGAATTAGGCTTGTGATCAACCAGTCAGTTGTCCCTGTGGATTTAGAGTCTTCGCCTAAAGATCAGAGCTGTCTTTCCGCTGTCTATACTCTGAGGTTATATTCTTTATACTAATACGCTATGTATTTAAGCATTGTCCTTTGATATTATCCTTATTTATAGCTATATGTGAGATTTGACTTCCTGGGCTCACATATGGTGTGTATCTAGTTTTGTTCTTAAAACCGGGTGCTACAAAGTGGTATCAGAGCAATGCTGACTGTAGAACGTAAGCCTAGTTAGAAATTGGCCGTCTTAAGGTTTTGAAATGGCTATAAAATCCTTGTTCTATAAATCTTGATATTTTCTTCTCTACTATATATCTATCCTTGATATTTATCTCCTCTTTGATGCTTATGTTAAGTCTTTGTTCTCATCTTCACTCCATGATTTGATATGCTTTTAGAACTATTCCTCACCACCTTCTTGCGTAATCTGAAGATGAGTCTTAGGATTGTTAGCCCTAGAACAATAAAGACATTAGTATCGCAAGTCGAGTCAATAATTGAGTTATGCATCTTTATTACTTTGTTGAGTTCTCATTATGCTTATGATTGTTTTGAATCTTTGTAATGATTGCAATGATCTTGTTGGGTGTTTCCACAATTTCATTTATCTTATAGGCCTAAGGTATAAGGATTAGTGAAATAAATAGTCGGGTTTTGGTTTTCTTCTGTTTCCTCTATCCTGTCTTTTCGGAGCAGTCTGCACTCTTCGACTTATATCTCTATTTTTGGACAACCAAAAATCATGAGAAAATTCTGGACAATAGTAGACTTCAATATCTTTCTCTGAGCGCAAGAATCATCCTGATAGCTATTTTGGTTATAGAGATACAAAAATCACAAGGCGATGCGTCTGTGCTGTTTGGAACCTAGAACAGTTTCTGTTGTACCCTATTTTCGACCAAGTTAATGGCAGAATTTGGAAAAGTGTTCTGTAAGGAAATTGTGGAGAATTTTATAAGCTTTCCAACGGTATAAGCTAAAATATCATTGGATTAAAAGAATGAGAGTTACAGCCATTTTACGCCGCTGCTGTTTTTCTGCTCATGAGATATTCTAGATTTCTTGTTCTTGCCCATACACAAGAGTCTCATTGGGATGTCAGGACATCGTGATACTAGTTAGATCATTGGGAAGAAGATTGAAGCTACCCTTCTTGTGTCCCCTAGTTTATCTTTTCTTAAGGGGGGTAGCTAAGTTGAAGAATTTACAAGATGAAGTACCCTATGTTCTAGTTTGCACAACGGAAGCGTGGTGGTACCCAAAGATGTGAAAGAAGTTTAGAGTCTCAATGAGGTTTGATTAAAGGTTCAAGGGAGGTTTAACCAAGATTATCAAGATTTTGGTAGAGCTACTAGAGAAGTTTTCAAGTTAGCTTGGATCGAGAGACCTCAGGCAAATGTTTGAAGGAGTCCAAGAAGAGATTAAAGTAAAATCTAAGTATTAGCTTTGCCAGATCCGGACAAGAGCTTCATAACTACAATGATGCACCTTGTCAAGGTGTGGGATGTGTCCTGATGCAAGAAGAAAAATATAGTACCTTGTTCATTAAGTTAAGTAAGGAAGCGTGAGTTGAACTACCTAGCATGTTATCTGGAGTTATCCATTTTTAAGCGTGGAAGTACTCTCTTTTGGAAAAAAAAAGTGACGTATAGGAGGGTCACAAGAATCTACAGGACATCTTCACTAAGTTGGTCTTGAGCTTATGATATCCTCGTTGGAATGAGATTGATTATGACTTAGAAAAGTGCTAACACCTGAAGAAGTAAAAGTCGCGACCGATGCCCATAGCAACGGAGAGTCATGCTAAGAAGGTTCGGGTGACACCAAGGACTAAGAATTTTATTCCGAGTTTGAGCAACTTGACCAGAATCGTTAATGTTTTGAAGGTTGGTGGTAGAATTTTCTTCTAACTAAGAGATTTGTCAGGCTCTGTTGGAAGATAAATATTTTAGGAAGAAAATTGGTATTATAGGAAAGATGGCCTAGTGATTGGAGTTGCTTAAGAACTGTTCAAGGTACCTGTCATGATCTTGGAGTTAGTCTGACAAGTTACTTGAAGTAAGATTAATAGGTATGCAAAGTAAAGTGGGATTCTGATCAAGACGATGGAACTACACGATACAGTAAAGAAGAGTCTAAAGACGAAGTATCTCTATCTCCCAGTCGACGTCGTCCGAATCTCAGGGACGAGATTCATCTTAAGGGGGGTAGAATTATAACACCCTAAAATTTGCCTCTTTTGAAAATATGATTAAAATGATTTAATTTTGTGTTTTTGTGCTCATGAAATATAGAGAAATAAATTTTTTTATTAAATAAAAGTCATCATAAGGTTTAGCAACATGTTTGTGCATACATGTATTTGCATTTGATGTATTTGGTTGGGTGGTTTTCATATAAAATTTAAAATAGTTAGAATTGTTTTTTAAAAAAGAAATTAAAATGGTTTTGAAGTAAGAGAGAAAAGAGAATTAGGAAATAAAAACATTTTAAAAGGTGTAAAAATTATTTTTAGGAACTTATCAAAATTTCTCATTTAGGTTTGAATTGAAAAAAATGTATTTGAAATCCTATTTAAATTTGATTTATTTTACATTTTAATTGGTTTTGAAAATAAAATAGCAAAGGAAATTCTCTCCTTCCCTATTTAGGCCCGAAGGCCTATCTCTCTTGCTCCCTGCGGCCCAGCTCTTCTTCTGTTTTTTTCGCGCGTCCAGCTCATCCCGCGCCTGTGTCCATTCCCGCCGCATGGCCCGGCAAGCAAGCCATTCGCGCGGCCCAGTAGTGACTGCAGCCCAGCTGCGCTGCCCCGCGGCCTACAACGTGCGCCGGCCCGCTGACCGCCCTGGCCTAGGCCGAAGCCGCACAAGCGCGCGCTCCTCCGCCCTCTGCCGCTGACAGGTCTGGCCCACCGGTCAGTCGCGACTTCCTCCCCGCATCGTGCTTCCACCGGACTCCATCGCCGCCGCTGCCGAGAGCCCGAGATCACCCCGTGCCGTTTCCTTGCGCCGCAAGTCCCTCCGCTCCTTAAATAGCGAGCCCGTGTCCGCCTCTACCTACCCTATGCCCTATCTTGCTCTGCCGTCGCCCCGAGCCAGCCTAGCGCCAACGTCTGTATCCCACCGAGGGAGCTTGACGCCGCCGAGCTACCTCTGTCCTTCTCCGCCGCCGAGGTACGCCCTGGTGAGCTCGCCTTGACCTCCTCTCCTCTCCCGTGGCTTCCCCGTCGAAAAACGTGAACCCTAAGTCCGTATTCAAGTTCACCGCCGAGCTCCCTTTTCCGGCCATGGTGCCGTCGTCACCCAGCTCGCCGCCGGCCGATCTCACCGCCCGATCAAATCTGGACCGCCCAGATCTGATCCAACGGCCGATATTCAAGGATACCGATTCGGCTGGCAGTTTTGCAAGAAGGTCCCTTGGGTTTTTAATTATAGAACCCACCGTCCATAGCACCTTTTCAGAATCCGTCGTCTTCTTTTAAAAGCGTATTTTAGTCGGTTCACTTCAAAAGTACGTTTTCAGCTATTTACAGATTTGCCACTAATTTTGTTTTAGCCATAACTTTTCCGTTTTAACTCCGAATTGATCCGTTCAAATTGCGTTAGGTTCGTAATTTCATAATCTACGTGTTCATACTACTGTTCAGTATGTTTTTAACTTTTAAAATTCATGATTAGATTTAATCTATTATTCAATTAAAAGAAATCTTGTTTAAATCATATCTTCTGCGTCTTAGATCTATTTTAGTCCATTCAAGTTGCGTTAGATTCATAGCGTCAAGATCTACGCGTTAGTAACGGTGTTTATCATGTCACTAATACTGGAATTTCATGGTTTGAATCATATCTTAAATAACAATTATGCAACTGGATTTTATAAATAGAATATGATTTGTTTCACTTTAGTTTTATAAATCAAATCTAAATTTGACTTAAATTATAATCTCTAAAATATCTTATATATGTTTTTATACCATTAAGACACATGAAGCTAATAGTTTTACGAGTAAATCTATTGGTAGTTGTATCTTTTTAACCGTAGCTTCGATTAGCGTGCTTTTCGCGTCTGTGTGTTCGTAGCGAGACGTAGATTCGTTTTACAAACTTTTCATCTTGATTTTATGTTTGGTGTACTGTTCTAATTTAGTTCTATTGTTTGCTTCATGTATGATTGTATGGATGCTTGTGTGGTGATATATGGTTTAGTCAATCAGTGAGATATACGTGGTGATCAAGAAGAAGAAGAAGAACATTGAAGATTAAAGCTTACCGAAGGATCAGTGTTTAAGGCAAGTATAGCATGGGACTATCCTTGTTGCCTATTCACTATTAATCATTTAATTCATACTGCATGTGTCTACCTTGACTGCCACTAAGGATTTCTTAGTACTTTGTTACCCTGTACCTTGATACCTTTGGGGTTATTGCATTTGGATAGTATGATGCTAGTGCTCAACTGCAACCATGATCTTATAACTTGACTAATGGTATATGCAATAAACATTAAAAGATGCTTTTTAGCAACATAGAACAAGGGGGCTAGAGCATTGGGTTATTTTATGGTGCTCTAGATTCCTCTCTCTAAGGACTTATCTGTAAGTGATCATCCGAGACTTATAGTACAGCTGTGAGGGCTATATGGCTCTGGCTTTAGCTCAGTATAAGGATATTTTCTAGCTTGTTAGTGGTTACCTTTATTGGCGTAAGAATGGCTTGACGAATCGGGTATAGAGCGGCCTCTATCCCCATGTGTATAGGCTACGTGTCAATGTGCCATCGAAAAGGGGGCTCTACATCTGTTTGCCGAGTAAATCTAATGGCCCTAACTCGTTAGACGAACCTTTGAAAGGCTTCATAGTGAACCCTGCCGACCTTCCTTGGTAGTGGGTCAAGAGGTTGGCCGCCTCGGGCGAAAGGGTAAATCATGACTCACAGTGAAAGTGTACAACCTCTGCAGAGTGTAAAACTGGTATATCAGCCGTGCTCACGGTCACGAGCGGCCTTGGAACCCTTACGGAATAGATGATGAACACAGATGATACTGATGATGAAGGTGCTCACTAATGAATACTGTTTATGCTATTCATTATTCATGCTTATCTGATCATGTATTTATAGGGGCTTGTGATGAACTTGTTGCTACTCAATTGCTAAAATCATGACTCATTAAAAGCTAATCGCAGTTAACCAGTGTCAGCCTTTTGAGCCTCATGAACCCCATGTTATATTTGTTGAGTACGACATGTACTTACGCTTGTTTTATTTTACACATATTTGGATAAAAATCCCGGATGGGTACCAGATTGCTAGAGTTTGGAGGAATTAGGCTTGTGATCAACCAGTCAGTTGTCCCTGTGGATTTGGAGTCTTCACCTGAAGATCGGAGCTGTCTTTCCGCTGTCTATACTCTGGGGTTATATTCTTTATACTAATACGCTATGTATTTAAGCATTGTCTTTTGATATTAACCTTATTTGTAGCTATATGTGAGATTTGACTTTCTGAGCTCACATATAGTGTGTATCTAGTTTTGTTCTTCAAACCGGGTGCTACACGAACAGGAGGGTGACCGTACCGACCATGTATATTGGTATGCCGGAAGCTGTGAATATATTGATTTTTCACAATGAACACATAGCTCAAGCTCAGATTTCAACTGACACATGCCAGACGCACATAAAAAGTGCAATGCAAAAGACAAAAAAACATGAAGGGTGATAAAAATCTTGCAGTCATTGGTAACTTAGGTTTATTCGAACTGAATAAAAAATAAAAATATTTGTACATACTAAGAGCATCTCCAATAATATCTAAAAAGTCACTTGGTAAATTAATGAGTTTTCCAAGTGACCAAAAAATCAGGAGTATATTTGTTGGCTTTCTCCAACCATTTCTAAAATCTCGCTCCTAAAAGATCGGAAGTAATTTTGCATCAAGAACCCCAAATTATTTTTCAACCACTTTTATACTTTCTTTATTTGCATTAGAAACTCCGTCCTACTCTTTATTCTTTCCCACGTTCTTCCACCTTTAGATTGGCCGATGGATATCTGCGCGATTAGATCGTTTTTCCGAAGTGTGGAAATATTGGGAGCTGAGATATGGAGTTCTTAGAGAGCAATTTTTTCAAGCTTACTGAAAAATCAAGATTGGGAGTGAATATTGGAAACTTTTGGAGGTGATGTATTATGTTCAAAAATGAACAAATGAGAGAAGAAAAAAAAAGGTAATTTTGATTCGTTGTCGACCCAAATATATACCTACTAACTTTTAAGTTTTCACACTTGTGTCTTTTAATTAATTTGCTAGCCCTATGTCCTTACCCCGTGCATCAGTACCGGTTGATTGATAGCTAATGTTCTCTGTCACCACCAGCACCTCTCCACAAAACCCAACAGCACCAACTGTTCCGATGTCGCCCCAATAACGTAGAACCACTCGATCGGCCGTGGGGGACCCTGGCTATAACTGGATTCATTGATGAACGAACCACGGCTACGAACGAAGTCCAGCCACACTGCCACGGCGAGCACTATATATAGCACGTGTTTGCGTGCACCGGCGGCAACACAGCCCAGACTGCTAAGCCTTCAACATCGAGTGTATTACCTCGGCCTCTCTTCTCTCTCGCGGCACGTACGTACGCAGGGATACAATACAAAGCCAGCTCGCAGCACCAGCAAAGCTTGTGAGGCATGGGGAGTGTGCCAGAGGAGGAGAAGGCCCTGGGCTTTGGCGGCCTGGTGAGCGACCTGAGGGAGGTGTACGAGAGCGGCAGGACCCAGGACCTGGAGTGGCGGCAGTCGCAGCTCAGGGGTCTCGTCAGGCTCCTGGAGGAGGAGGAGGAGATCTTCGACGCGCTCCACGAGGACCTGGGCAAACACCGCGTCGAGGCCTTCAGAGACGAGGTTGGTTGGTTTCTTGCGTGTCTGAATACCCTCTCTGCGTTGTGTGTTCATTTGATAAACGAGCCCTCTCTGGTTGTTGTTATTCGCTCGTGTTCGATCAGGTTGGGGTTCTGAAGAAGTCCGTCGTCGACAAGCTGCAAAACCTCAAGAACTGGGCTGCTCCGGAGAAGGCAAGAAAGCTCTCTTTGGCTAATACTAATACGGAGGACCTTATGCCTGCATGTAGATCGACAAGCATGCTGTCAGTTTATCAGTATGGATTTCCTCATGACCTTAGGCTGATGCATTTGGTCATGCCTTAACACTTGTGATTACAGGCTCACACGCCGCTCGTTGCCTTCCCGGCGACGGCGCTGGTGGTGCCGGAGCCGCTCGGGGTTGTGCTCATCTACTCATGCTGGAATCTCCCAATAGGTGAGGCCGCCGATGAACTCTTTGCTTTGCTTTACATTAGGCGTGCTTGCAGCGAACGATAAGATGATTAAATGTGCTTCTCTCTAGAAACTGGGAGAGATACTACTGATCTGACTGAATGACTCAGAACATTAATTAATATAAATCCCAATCTAGAAGAAAGTACGCTAGCTTCTTGCTTTTAACAACAAAATATATAGCTAGGGACTGAAAGGCAATTATATATATGTTGGTTAGACATCACATCATCGTATCAATTTCAAGTATAACTTGCTAAAACTGTTGATTGAGTGAGTCGCATTGGTGACCCGCACGAAATGCATGACCGTGTGTGTGTCTCAAGTGTGTGGTGCAAAATTTGCCAACCTACACAGCTCCACGAGTATAGCTTCATTACTTTTGCAACGATATCCTCAGTTACATCGAGTTGGACCCTAGTCAAAGTTATAGATACTTTCTCCTATCACAATTCATTTACAAATAAAGTTCACCTAGATTTGCTCGATCTAAGTCAAACTGATTACCTTTTGCTACCGATTTCTAGAATTTTACATACGACAACACGAAATTAATACTAGAATGTTTTTCCATTAAAGCCTATTTAAGTGTCATATATCCATGATTGCGTCGTTTCAGTGGCTGTTCAAAATAATATAATGCTAGTGAGACACAGTACGAATTGTAAGCACTTTCCTAGGTATAGGCTTTATGTATTACTACTCGACTCCATTGATTTTGATTGTGCAACTTAGATGTGTTTTATTAAACGTCTCTTTCCAAAATGCAACGTTGATTAAGAGCAGTACTGCACTCGCACTGCTGCCAAGAACCTAACAAAAAAGGTCCAACCCAAGGTCCAAATGATCGCTAGTACTACTACCCAGCTACAGCCCACAAGCTAGCGTAATCATTGGTGCAGAGCTAGCGTAACAGCCGTGTCTCGTGACTTAACCAACCTATCTGATGGCGACAGTGCGTGTGCGTCGCCTTTGTGAATTGTGACAGGTAGATCTCGAACGTGTTCTCCTTGTCCTTTGGCTTGCTGATGGTTGGACTTTTAGGGCACGATCGGTGAAAGAAACTAAACCTGCAGGAACCGTTTGTTATCGCAACCGACTACTCGAAAACCAAATGTTGGTGCACCTCATGTGATTGAGAAGAGCCGAAGTTGAGATAAAAAAAGAGGCGCGATTGATAACGAAATCATCATCTTCGCTCATGTTTCTGCTCGTTTCACGTGTGCAGGCCTAGCTCTGGAACCGCTCTCCGGAGCCCTGGCGGCCGGCAACGTTGTGGTGGTGAAGCCATCGGAGCTGGCGCCGTCCACCTCGGCGTTCCTCGCGGCCAACCTACCCAAGTTCCTGGACTCCAAGGCCGTGAAGGTCGTCGAGGGCGGGCCTGAGGTCGGGGACAAGCTCATGGACCACCCATGGGACAAGGTTCTCTTCACTGGTACGTAATCCACTACACGAGAGGCCTCTCTGCCTGCCTCTGAACAGATATGAACTACCACTACTTGCATGAGCGTATATCCGATCTGACGGCCCGTTACGTTTCCTGGCCTGGTGTTTGTTTGTTTCTCAGGCAGCAGCCGTGTTGGGCGCCTCATCATGACCAAGGCCGCCGAGCACCTCACCCCGGTGGCGCTTGAGCTCGGCTCCAAGTGCCCCTGCATCGTCGACTGGCTTGACAGCAACAGGGACAGCCAGGTAGCGGTGAATCGCATTATTGGAGCCAAATGGTCCACCTGCTCCGGCCAAGCCTGCATCGCCATCGACTACCTGCTGGTGGAGGAGGAATTTGCTCCGATTCTGGTCTGCCCCCAATAGCCTCCGATGTGCATATCATATATATGACATCTTCTGCTCTAGTATGTTACCGCATCTGATCTGACAACGACGCTTGTTTGTTCCCCTGATGAATGAAGATCGAGATGCTCAAGTCGACGCTGGAGAGGTTCTTCACCAGGCCAGAGTACATGGCGCGCATTCTGAACGAGAAGCATTTCCAGAGGCTGAGTGGCTTCCTGGCCGACCGCAGGGTGGCGTCCTCCGTGGTCCATGGCGGGCACTTCAACCCCAAGACGCTGTAAGGCACCCAACGCAAAGCAGTGTAGTGTTACCACAGAAACCGGCCGGCGCCTCTGCTTGACGTTGACGCCATGTCATGTTCCCGATTGTGTTGTGCAGGAGCATCGAGCCCACGCTTCTGCTGAATCCCCCGCTGGACTCTGACATCATGACGGAGGAGATATTCGGCCCGCTGCTCCCGATCATCACGGTGCGCGTGAGCGTTCTAGCTGACGCTTTATTCCCTGGCTGAATCTGAATGGAGTAGATAGTACCTCTGCTGAACGAACAGCCAGCCAATGCATCATCTGTTTTCTCCAGGTGAAGAAGATCGAGGACAGCATCAAGTTCCTCAAGTCGAAGCCGAAGCCGCTGGCGATCTACGCCTTCACCAGGAACGAGAAGCTGAAGCAGCGGATCATCGACGAGACGTCGTCGGGGAGCGTAACGTTCAACGACGCCATCGTGCAGGTGCGCAACACTAATCACTCGCTCCCGCCCGTGACTGACACTGACCTGCACCTTCTTCTTCTACTACTACTGAATTCAATGCACGACGTTTCTCCTGCAAAATTTTGCTTGCAGTATGGCCTGGACAGCATCCCGTTCGGTGGCGTGGGGTTCGGGCAGTACCACGGTAAGTACTCGTTTGAGATGTTCAGCCACAAGAAGGCGGTGTTCAAGAGGAGCTTCCTCATCGAGTTCATGTTCCGGTACCCGCCGTGGGACGAGATCAAGATCGGGATGCTCAGGCGCGTCTACCAATTCGACTACGTCTCGCTCTTCCTCGCGATAATCGGCCTAAGGAGATAAAGCAGCCGGAGCCTGCCGGCCAGATAGCCGGAGAGGAAGAGGCCGGCGGTGATGAGTGAATAATAGAGCAAAAAGAATTTGCCCCTACAGTTGCTAATGGTCAAGTGTGAGCAGCAACGGTTAAGGATTCTCTTATACTGATCGATGAATATGAATATGTAAATGTCCCATCTGTACAACAAAGCGTCTATACTGTTGTTTTATACGTGTCTGTCAATTTATTGGACCAGAAGATTTAAGAATAATGGATTATCCTTTTAGTTTGTGCTTTTCTTGAACAACAGCCACATTGCAACCCTCATCCCTTTTTCAAAAAAGAAAAAAAGAAACCCACTCAGGCTAGGCTATGTCAATGCAAAATATTGTACTAAGCATTAAGGATGTGGTTTGAAACCTGGCCTAGGAGGTGCTGGCCATGCACGTCGATCCAACCCCAGACATCCAAAATTGGACACGAGGTCCCAAAGCAAACAAGCCCTCATCGTTTATCTCGATTAGACCCAAGCACATCCAAATTCGGACACCAGGTCCGAAAGCAAACAAGCCCTCATTGCTTATCCTGATTAGACCCTAGGAAAGCTGCCTGGCTAGGCATCCAATGCGTCCAATTTTGACAACCTGTATTGTTGTCAACAACCAAACAACATATAAATGACTGTCACTTATTCCCTTCCATTCCTTAATTATTGTTCTTTGGACAAGGTTGAGGTAAAACTTTTAAACTTAGTATCAATAACATTTAAAATATTTCTGAAGACATTAAGAAAACATGTGACAATTAGTAGTTTTTAAAAAAAAACTTCAATAAAATTACACATTTGTTGATTTTTCTATAATATTGTAATAGAAATAACAGTCGAAGTTATGTTGGGGAGGTTGTGTCACTGTTTGAAACAACAAAGATTCTGAAAGTGGAGAGTTGTTCTTTTTATGACTTGGCATGGAATTAAAGAAAAGAGATGAGAACAGTACCCACCTATGGTTTTAGATAGAGTGACGTGGTACAATGCACCCGGAAAAGTCTAGGGAGGGCCCAAAAGGTAAAAGGTACTCCCTCCATTTCAAATTAAAGTTGTTTTGGCTTTTCTAAGTCCATAACTTTTGCTACGGATCTAGATATATGCTGTCTAAGATACATATAAAATATTATGTACCTATAAACAGTGGTGGATCTAGGACAAAATCCTAGGGGGGCTGAACAAGCTGTTGTGCTGGGCGCTGGCCACTGGCTACTACCGTGCTGCGCTGCTGCTTGCTGGTGCGGGCGTTGTGCTACGTTGCTGCTCCATGGGCGTGGCCGCGGTAGGGGGGACTCGAGCCCCCCCAGCCCCGGTGGCAGATCCGCCACTACCTATAAAAGCGAAAACGACTTATAAATTGGAATGAAGATAGCAATAAAGTCATCGGAAGTTCAGGAATGTTGCTGAGGATACCCTAGTTCAGATATACAAGTATACAACTAGCAGTTCATTGACCTACCTATACTAATTTCAATAATGAACAAGGTAAACCAACCAAATTCCATTCATAAAACATAGATGGGTAAGTAGAAACATATATGCAATTGAAGAGATCACACAAATCCAGCAGTACAGATGGTTGTCACAACACTACCATGCTCACACATTCTGTTCAGCCCTAAACAGAAAAGAACACCCCTCCCATACATATACTCACGTATTCTTGGCAGTCCAATCTTGTCCAGCGATCCATCATTGTGACTGACTCTTCCCAAGAAGTTTCTCCAGCTGTCCATTTGAAAGTGCATTTACTGTATCTGCAATTATATAGCAAAATGTTGACTGTTGGTATCAACCAAGGTAGAAGTATGCTAATATGCTTAAATAGTTACATGGAAACAACAGTGCAACTGACAGGTTTAAGAGCGCTCAAGGTTTAAACACTAACCGTCCGCGCCACCAACATGCTGGCCATTGACAAACACCTGTGGCACAGTACGCCGCCCAACTAGGTCCAGGAGAACACTTTGAATGTCACGCCCATCCTCTGTATGGCATGTGTATATTATTAGGCTTCGTAATTCTTGCAGACAAACCCCCCAAAACATGTGATTGCATCGAAGTTGCATACGAATCAAGGTTCAAGGATGATTACCTCGGGTATCTAGTTCAACAACATACGGATCTTCCTTGAGATCTCGAAATATGCGCTTAGCACGCATGGAGTGGCTATGAGAAAGAGAGCAAAGGAGCATTTAGTAACAAAAGTCACCACTACAAGTACTTCATACTGGGAAAATAACCAGACCATGAAAAGAAGTGTTTTGTTTTCTTTTCAAATTGTTATTTAGGTACCAGTCCAGGACTTCACTTCACCTGGCATATTTCATCACATTATCTGATAACCTTAGTACCTTACTAGAGCTTAAAGCATTAGAGTAATTGTCCATTCTGTGCTTGTGCAGCAGTACCATTTTTCATGAATACGCAAGAGAGCCATGTATCTTTGCATTAAGTCTATAGCAGTAACCCATGTGACAAGAGACAGATTAATATCCAAGCAAGACATGATGCGAGAAATGAAAAGGGAGAACCCTTGATGTAAGTAAAATGCTTCTCTGATAAAGCAACAGCAACCATAATGTTATTTTGTCAGCGCACACTGGATTTCAAGGAAATGGAAAGAACAGCCAGCTCATAACCATAATGGAATGTTTGTTTCCTCCTCCTGAACTTTAGTCGCTGTCCCATCGGATGTATGGACACATGCATGGAGTATTAAATATAGACTAATTACGAAACTAAATGCACAGATTGAAACTGTTTTGCGAGACGAATTTTTTAAGCCTCATTAGTCCATGATTTGACAATGCGGTGCTACAGTAAACACGTGTTAATAACAGATTAATTAGACTTAATAAATTCGTCTCGCGGATTACTGAGAACTGATGTAATTTGTTTTGTTATTACTATCCGAACACTCGATGTGACAACCCATGTGACACCTCTAAACTTTAGTCTCTGGATTTAAACATCCATGAATGGCCCAGCTTGTTCGGCTGATCCACTCTCCCCTTGTTTCAGCTTATTCTCTCACAGAACACTATTGAATCATCCGAAATCAGCTAAAAACGTATCAGCCGAACAGGGCAGGGAAGGTGAGGGCATATTAAGGGGGGATTCTCACTGTTCTCTGATTCAACAGGGGTGAGTTTTGAGAAGGTCCTTAAGCTGGATTTTCACAAATAAATGCTTAGAATTATAACTACAAGGACACTACAGATATACCTGCTCAATATACACAATGCTTGTTGTACGATGCCTACTGTACTTCTGGCCACAGAATCAGAAACCAAGGCCCAAGCTTATAAATTCAAACTCATCTATGGCCACTGTCATGGATACTAAGTCAGAAACAAACAACACTAAAATAACTTCACATGCTACTACTATGGTGTGCGTGTCTAGGTATAACCATACAATAAGTCAGTTCAAATCCAAATCGTCACTCTGCAAGTAACAGGCCAACTGGCCCCAGGTCAGCTAAAGACAGTTGGGCTTGTTAGGTCTGTGAACAAAATAGTTCCCCCACATGAAACAATAGTATACACTGTATAACTCACATGAGGTGCTGATCCACAACAGTATGATCTGAAGTTCTGAACCTATAGCCTATGGCCTATTTTACTTGTAATAGAGTGTAGACCAGCATCTTATGCCATAAACTAGAGCAGCATAATCTGCAGAACAAAGCAATCGTCACGGTGTTATACTGTTATTAAGATTCACCGCACCAGACCCATGTTTCATCAAAACATGAAACAGTTAATGGGTTCCATTTTTCAATTTTAGCAGCTAAGCCGCTCGATTTGCACCGCAGGAACCACATCCGCAATACCACTGAACGAAACCCAACCAATTCTCCACTTCCTGGTGCTCAATTGCACGGGAAATGTCCTAATTCGCACCCAACCATCTGCAAAATCCATCCAATTCACGATACAAACCAAGCCTTCGCCAAGCAAAACAGCTGCTAGACTGGGAACTTGATGGGACCTTAACTACGCGCTTAGTTACACTCGGCTGCCCCTGCCGCCGTGGATCCCGAAGATCTCCCAGATTTCCAGGCTGAAAGCGAGCAAAGCAGAGAGAGCGGTATGCCGAAGCGGTTGGTGTTTGAGTGGTAGGACTTACGGGCAGTAGGTCTTGGAGAAGATGGTGATGCGGTTGGAGTAGATGGCGTTCTGTACGAAAGCCGACGGCGACCGCGTCGCCGCCGCGAACTCCGCCGCGGCGAGGAGGAAGAAGACGAGAAACGCCAGTCTGACCAGAGCCATGACCCTCGATGGATCGACCCGAGCCGTTCGGTCCTTTCCTCTCTCGTCTTTTTCCAGGAAGGCCGAAGAGCTTGTTCGGCTGATCGTTTCAGCTTATTCTCACAACACCAGCTAAAAACGTATCAGCCGAACAGGGCATAGATCCAGCGTTAGCCCATTGGGCTTTTGTATTTCGTGTAGCTTGGGGAATGAAATTTGCTCGGCTTTGGGCCCATAACATGCATGGTGCAACTCTCAACGTTTTGTTTTATACAGTTGGAGAATGAAATCAACTTTAAAGTTTCAAAGGAGAGCAAATAGTCTACTTCGGCTCCTTCAAAAGAAAGTCTTGTTTGGTAATGGTGTGAAGAAACCAAATGCTATCTCTTGTGGGAGAGGTTTATATGATTGAATTGACTGCACGAATTCATCTTATTTAGGCCCCGTTCGCGTGCCCTTGAACCTGGCTTGATCCGCTTCTTTTTTTATCCGGAACAGTATTTTCCTCTCACAAATTCCTCTATAATTCCTCCAAACCATCCAAATTCCTCCAGAACCATACCATCCGAAGGGGAAAATATGCACCGTTTTTCCTTTTCATTTTTTATTCAAATTGATTTAGTTTTACCAACTCTGTGAACATCATCAATGTGCACTACACAACCCACCTGGTAGTCACATTTTAGATCTTGTTTCTTGTATGGAGTTCATATGAACATCATCAATTGCACTATGCTTCATTTGGATGTAGATATTGGAGGGCTTGGAATTGAATTGGGTTAAATATCAAATCACACTAGTTTTGGAAATGGATACAATACCAAAGGTATTGTTTGGATGCAGATGAAATTGCTAGATATAATTCAACTGAGTGGCAAATACTAATTCATGTTTGGATATCCATATCATGAAATTGGAATTGACAGACAACATCTCATCCCCTCTGCTGCCCATGGAGCATAGCCCGCCAGCGGAGGAAGGCAGGGAGCGACGGCAAGGCCCGCCGGCGATGGGGGCAGGGAAGGGCGGGGCGGCCCGTCGGCGAGGGAGGCAGGGAGCGACGGCGACGCCGACAGAGATGGAGGCAGAGAGGGGCGGCGCGGCCCGCCCCGGCGAGTGAGGTAGGGAGGGGCGGCATGGCCCGCCGGCGAGGGAGGCAGGGAGCGATGGCGATGAAGGGAGGCAGGGAGCGGTGGCGCAGCTTCTCGTGTCGAAGACGAAGGGGGTGAGAGAGCGACGCGGGGGGACGGGGGCGATGCGATTCCAGCGAATACGGAGGGGCTCGGCTCGGTATCAAGGGTGAAGGGGTGAGAGCGGGACCAATACCGGTTGGTATTGAGTTTCATTTCCAATTCCAAATTCCATGTCATCCAAACAACGGCATTCGGAGTTAGCAATTCCAATTTCAAATTCTGAGTCCCAATACCTACTTCCAAACGCAACCTAGGAGAAATGCATATGAAACGTACGACGGTGTGATGTGTGAACATAAACCGCCGCTAGCTAGCCCGCCAATGTCTAGGACGTGCTGTGTACCAGTGACAGTAATCTGTTGCTCGACATAGTATTAATTGCTCGCGGCATTCCTCAACTTTGATTTTGACAAGTTCGCAGTTCGCACCAAACTCCAATCAAATTCGACCCACCGCCCGGAATTCCACGGAACGTTGAAGAATTCCAGAAATTGCGGCTTCTACACGTGCTTCTTGGGTAAAGGATGGAAAAATAAGACTATTGCAGATCGAGATGATAGACAGCGATAGGCTTTGAAGTTGCAACGAGCAAAAACAGAGGGAGATACAAAGGCGCTGAGGTACATTCATTCTCTAGCCCCCCCCCCCCCCCCCCCCCCCCAAAAAAAAGCGCAAACGTTCCCAAGCGTACACTGATCATCATCATTCCACGTGAACGAGGACGCCCAGGAGCGAAAAAAAAATTGCACTCGATCTTGGCAATTGAGCACGATCGAAACAACCTCAGTTACAGTAGTCAACGAGTAGCGGTAGTAGTGATAATGCACCAGCCGAGGCATAATTAATAATAATAATACAGACGGCTCGATCGGCGACTCTGACACGGTCGTCTTGTTCACCAGTAAGAATACGAGGATGCCGCGGACGTGGCTCGGGATCTCTTGCTGCCGGCGCCGGCCACGGGCACCTCCGTGCTGTTGTACATCACCATCTGCGACACCCACTGCTCCCGGCTGCCCCTTGCGCCGCCGCCGCGGGAGAAGAGCTGCTCCGGCGCCATCCACGCGGAGTAGCCGCCGTCCTGCAGGCCTCCGATCCGAGCTAGCCCTCCCTGCTCAAATGCAGCGGGAACCAGGTTAATTAATCATCACACATTTTCAAAGGCATGCAGCCCGTGAAGTGGAACGAAGCAGATAGCGGTACAAACTGGTCTATTCTACTAGTACTACTTTGATTACAATATTATATTTCTAGGCTCAGGGCGCCGTGGCTAAACTGGCCCCGCGAGATTATTAAATAAAAAGAGTTGTTCCTGGACCAGCGAGAGCATAGCTAGTTAGCTTAGCTACAAAACCGTACAGCGCGCCCATAATGGATGGTTACTGGTTGGATTGGATTGGAAGCAGCGCACTAATGCCGACGCCGACGTGCTCGATCGGGATATGCTGCCATGCTTTGCGTGTGCTTGCTTGCTCACGAACGGTGTCAAGAGAATGGATCGCTAGCTAAACATTTACTGCACGCGCGCCAATGGCCAAACGGAAGAGTAGTGTAGTACGTCTGCGGAGGAGACGCCGATGTTAGTCGCGGCGGCGGCCTCGTCCACCAGGAAGTCCTCGACGTGCCACCCGGGCAGCGTCTTGATCAGGTACTCGGAGATGCTGCTGCTGTTATCGCTCCCGCTCCCGTGGCTGGTGGCGGGCGCCGACGACGGAGGAGCGGCGGCCGCGTCGCCGCCGGCGCTGCAGCAGAAGCTGCCGCTGCCGCTGCCGCTGCCGCTGCTGTTCTCGTCCTCTGACGGCGGTGCCGGGCACGCGGCGGGCTCGGCGGAGAGGCGCACGCCCGTGAGCAGGAACCGGGTGTGGCGCATGGTCAGCTCGCTGGCCGTGTGCACCGACACGTCGCAGTCGCGGCACAGGATGGCGCGGTCCTCCTTGCAGAACAGGAGCCCCCGCTTCTCCTGCGTGACATGTATAGATAGCGCCGCGAAATCGATCAGCTTCCTTCGGCGGTCGCATGCAGTTAAACAAACAAAACCCCCCGTCCAATCCAAAGATTTTTGCATGGCCGTCGTCGATCGAACCTGGCAGATGTCGCAGAGCGGAGGCGGCGCCTTCTGCGCCGACGACCCCGATGATGAGGACGGCGGCGCCGGGTTGAGCAGCGAGAACCGGCGGTGCTTGCCGGCGAGCTTGTTGGCGCGGTGCACGCGGCGGTCGCACGAGTCGCACAGCGCGGCCTCGTCGGCGCAGCAGAACACCGACGCCGCCTCGGCCGCGCACACGTCGCACTGCACCTTCATCTTGCCCGCAGCGATCGCGCGCGCTCTCTGTCTCTGTCTCTCCGGCCAACGGGAGGCGGCTCAGCTCAGGGCTTGATGAGCTCAGGTCAATCGCTATGGATGCGCTGGAGGAAAGCGAAGCTAACTGTAGCAACCGCGCGGAGGATGGAGGATGGTACTAGTGTTAGTCCTAGCTAGACCGGGCTTGGCTTAGCGCGGAAAGATATGTGGGGGCTATTGCACTTTTATATGCCGCGACGCGACGAGATCGCACGAGCTAGGCGATTTGTTGATGGAATAGGCGATTTGTGGTTAAGCTTAAGCACGAGCGATTAGGTGCCGTTGTTGCTTGTAAAGCGAGGTGGCTGATGGGGATCCGCATTGAAACATGGCCAAGTCAAGGCCGGGAGATCAGACGACGGAGAGGCGGGAGGCCTCTGCACAGCATCTCAGCGCATCTGCATGGAGGGTTCCAGCCGTCGGCGACTGTGCCGACCTGACGTGTTAGGTCCGGTGTTAGGTCCGGGCCATCTCAGGCCTCCTGTCCATGTCTTCTCTGTGTCGTCCCTGCTTTTGCGTGTCCCGCGTTTGGCATAATTTCGTGATGGCTTTGGCGGTACGGACACGGACTTTTATAAAGTGCAATGTCAACTACTCCCTCAGTCCCTAAATATTAGTCGACATAATTTACGTGTCGATAACTTTGACTTGATTTATAGAAAATGCGTGCAATATTTCTATCTCCAAATAAATTTATTAAAAAAATAGATTCAAATATCTATCCCATAATATTAATTATGTATCATAAATATTAATCTTTTTAATATATATTTAGTAAGAAGGGCGGGCCTGGTACAAGCGGTAGAGTCTTACCGCCTTTGACTAGAAGGTTGGGTTCGAGTCACGGTCTCCTCGCATTGTACTGGCGAGGGTAAGGCTTGTCACTAACACCCTTCTCTAGATCCCGCATAGAGCGGGAGCTCCCTACACTGGATACGCCATTATTTAGGGCCTCTTTGGCAGGGCTCCGGCTCCCGCCCCTATTCACCCGTCGGCCGCCCACGGACCGACAAGGGGCTACTGTTCACCGGAGCCGTTTTTCTCTCTTCTCCTATCCTCTCTCACAGACACCGACGAAGCCGGAGAAGCTCGTTTTTCGGGCTCCGCGGCTCCAGCTCCCCCTGGCACCTATCGGCCTGTGGGCGGCCGACAGGTGCGGGAGCCGGAGCCGTCGGAGCCCTGTCAAAAAGATCCTTAGTAAAAGTTGCTTCCTGAAATGAAAAACGACCTACATTTAGAGACGGAGGGAGCAGTACCTACAGAGGAAAGGATCGGAACACCATCGTCGGCGGCGGTACCGTCACGCCTATTTCTTGATGGTTCTGCTGTTGACCACGGGTATTATGTTACTATTCGTGTACAGTCTACTAGGAGTGCAAAATAGCATAGGCTAGCTAGCTGGTGTCGTCACAGGATAGATTATCATGGAAGTGAGATTCTGGTAATCTGGCCAAAGGCCTCTACTCCAACGGGTCAGAGCGTCCCGGCGACATTTCTTAGGTCCTGGGGTTCGACTCGCCGTGAGAGCGAATTTCAGGTTAAAGTTAAAAAAATTCTCTCGTCCGTCCCACGCTAAAGCATAGATCTAAAGACCGGCACGGTCTCACAGTGCGACGGTGCCGCTGTATAATGGTGGGGCAGGGGTTCAAAGGTTTTCTAGGTCTAGGTATAACCATACAATAAGTCAGTCAGCATGTTCGCTTGTTGGTTTCAGCCAGCCCAAACCAGTCAGCCAACAGTGTTTTCCTCTCACAACAAACCAGCACCAGTCAGCCCAAACCAGCCCAGAAACCAACCAACGAACATGCCAAGTATTTTTCTCTCACGATAAATTAACCAACAATATTTTCAGCCATTACTTATCAGCCGAGCGAACAGGACAATAATGGCAAGGATGCACGTCCACAACCTCAAGAAAAGTGCAACTGATAAATCATTTTCTTTTTTCTTTCTCCAGAAAGTGCTACTACTAGTCTACTAGTGGTTATACCTTTTTGAAGATACCCGTCTTTTTGCAACGCTTTAATTTGTGTCGTGGCATTAAAACATTTGCTTTCTCAACCGCATTTCTATCTAATGACCCAGTTCGCTTATCTTATAATTCGTACTTTTCAGCTTCTTTTTTCAGCGGGAACAATGTTTTTCTCTTACAACAAATCAGCCGGAACAGTGTTTTTGCTCGTTTTTTCAACGAAGCGAACGGGACCAATAACTGGATCGCAACGTTCTAGTCAGAGCAATGAACAAATTCCTCAGTACCGTACCTTTCTGGATTTATGCTTATCTGATCCCTTTTCATTATTCCTCTGAAGAAACTCATGCTGGATCGGAGACTTGATGATGGGCATGAAATGGGCGGGTCATGGGGTCGTCTAACAGGTCGGGCATAGCAGCATGGGCGTAGGAGCTTTTTTTTGGACCAGCCTTCTTCAACTTGGCGCCCGGCCCTTCTCTTATCCTGTCGCTCTCCCGCCCACTTGCATGCACTCCGTTGGGATTGGGAAACGCAGCTATATCGTCGAGCATCCGAATTCCGAAGTTCAGTGCTACAAGAGCAAGCGGCCAACGGCAGAAAGTCAGAAGCCAACACAATTCGTGGCTGCTGCTTACTTCCGCAAAGGGATTTGATGTGTTTTCTTACAGCAAATGGACTGGCAAATTGGGATTTGATTCTATCGGAGTATCGGTCGTACCAACAAGTGCTAGGCGACAGATGATCACTTTTTTAGCCACCTGCAGGAGCCAGCAGATCCCGTATGGATCGAGGAACGGATGTGTATAAGCAAACAAGCCATACAAGAGACCTACCTACGCTGGCCAACGTGCAGGCACTATAGCGATGGGATGCTCTTGCAGTGTTTGTTGCATGTGAAGATCTGGCATGCAAAGGGAGGATCGATTGTGCGTCCGGTCTGTTGACCCACTTACAGCCAGAACCTAGCTCGTCTTGTTCGTTTAAACTTATCAGCTCGGTCTATCGGACATGGTACAATATTTTTCTCTCACAACAAAACAACATCAGCCGACTTATCGACCGCAAAAACCATCAGCCGAACACCTACTTGCGTGGGAGCATTTCCCGTCTTGTCATACTACAACTGAATAAAGACTATTCCTTCTTCTGAAAATACAACTTTTTTCAAAAAGAAAAATCATGGTCACATACTACAGCCCTTTGATCGAAGTGAGCATGACAAAGGAAAATGCGTACGTACACGTGTGAGCCGTCGGAAGCAAAAGCGACGTGTTTCAGAACTCTGGAAAGTTATTCATTTTTGTCATCAATCAAATCAAATCAAAAAGGGAGAAAAAAAAGAATCCCATTTTGTTTAATTCCAGCTAGTCTGGACATCCCATCCAGAAGAGTTCAGAGCTCACAAGCAAACCGAGACGAGTGAGATCAGTAGGCTCATGATCCGCGTCATTTGGCCCAAATGGCCACTGTCCTACACATAATTAATGCGCGGTTTTCCAATCATGCAAGCCATTGGACGGAGAAGTGGAGAAGCGAAGGGGACGCGCGCAGCGCGCGGCAGGGTCAGAGGGTGGTGGGAAGAGGGATCCACGATCCACCGAATCGCCGGCCGGAATTTGCGTGCGGGCGAGATCAAGGAGAGGACGGGGAAAGTGGACCAAAAAGGCCAGTTTTGGACGCATCCGCGCACCCGCCTTTGGCCACGCTGGCGGCATGGGCACCGCGGTTCGGCTCCGCGCTGTCGCCAGTCGAGCACGGGCAGCACCGCGTGGGACTGCGGATCGGCACGCACGCGGACGCGGGACCGAAGCGAGCGCGCACGCGGGGGCCGGGCGTGCACTGGCAGCGCGTGGGCACGTCTCTCGTCCCGATCGCGCCACCGCACCACCAGCCCGGCGGAGGCTGCGGAGCGCTCTAGGCGCTCGCGTGTCGAGGGCAGTGTGCGACGTTGTCGAGCTCGGTAATTCCGCGGGCCGCGGCGCCTCCTCGGCTGGCTGCAGCCAACCACTGGCCAGCGACTCGGGGAGCCTTTGATTGGGCCGTTTGAGGAGGTCAACCGCCCCAATGCTTGTGCTGAGGAAAGGTCGGAGTTCCGACGTCCAAGCAACCTGCTCGTCTAGTTTGCAGAGATAGCCGGCCCTAACCTCGGAGCATTTATTGCGTGCTTAGTAGGCACCAGGTCACGTTAGAGCAGTTCCAATGATAAAAACCAAGCACGATTTTCATGATGACCACGTCAGCAAAAAAATTGTTTATAGAAACCATCTCACACACCATGGTGGTGTCTTCACGTAATAAATGTTGCACTTTTCTCTCCCTTGCTTATCCCTTCCTCCCTCCGATGCTTTCTCTCCTCCGGTACGAGCGAGCGCACGCGGGGGCGTGGTCGAGCTTGCGCGGCGGTCGGAGGGGCGAGCGCACGTGGTGGCACGACCGCACGAGCGACGAGCGCGGCGGGCAGGCGGCGCGGGTGCGCGCGGCGGCTGGCTGGCAGGCGCGCAGGGTGACCAGCATGCGAGCGCGGTGGCCGGCGGGTACGCGCACGATAGCCAGACGCGAGCGTAGCAGCCGGCGCCGGCGGATGGAGGTACTGTAGTTTGCTATTGTAGCTCGGTATTGATAGCCGCAATAGAGGCTTGTTAATCATCAACCCTAAACGTTATCCACTCATTTATACAGAAGTCCCTAATGGACCTTAGATGTTTGTGTCCCATTAATTAGGACTCACAAACTCTATCTTGCGATTACTAATTAGAGGCCTTGATATAGTCTCCATATTAATTCTCACTATATGCAATAAAAAGGATAAATTCTAAAAAGTCTCATAATAGTCGGAATATCTTATCTTTAATTTGATATACTCTAATCATCATCGCCACTAATAGCCATTAGAAGTATTTCGTTTTATAAAAATTACCCATCTCTGCCATTATAAAAAATACATAAAGTGACCCCATGATTTTTCATAAATTATCCCACCTTTGCCGTTATAAAAGATAATTTAAACTACCCCCTATATTTTTATATAAGTTACCCTCTTTTATCATTATGAAGGAGAATTCAAAGTAACCCTTAAATTTCCATCTAAATTAACTGCATCTACTATTATGTAAGAAAATTTGAAATAACCCCCTAGGTATCTAAATTTGATAACCATTACTGCACATATATAACTCATTGATAAGAAAATTTAATTATCTTGAGAAGTGGGGGTGGGGGCAGGGGTATTAGCGTAGACCACATAGGTGACTATATGATAAGACTTAAATTAAGAAAAAAAATCAAAATTTATATTCATGACTTCATAAGATACGGGTTGCAACAAGAGCTGCCGTAGTTGAGATTCAACCAAATGCGTATTTAAGATGCATATATAGTGGTGCCATACTGCCATGTAAAAGAAAAAAACTATGGATATGAATAAAAAGCATAAGGTCAAGAGCTGATAAGTTTATAACAACTTGATACAGACTACAAAGTATCTATTATGCTTATAAAAAAGACTGGAGACAATTATAGGATCAGAGCAATTATCGGATCTAATCCAATTAGCTCTAGAGCACACATTCAACACGATCTTTTTACTATCACAGAAGATCGATCGAGGTTATATTATCTTGTTAAAGACAAACTACTCTACTGTTGGTGTCTGACTGTTCCTAGAAAATTACTAATCCGCCTTCGGCCTTCGCGGAAAAAACAGTGTTTCAAGAGTTAATTTGTCTTATCATAGCCATCATCATGGGAAAAAAGTTCATACGTATTGGTGCCGTCAGACAGTCCAATCCTACCATACAATTTAAATTGTCATTTCATTTAATTCTTATTTTTCTGTGGTCATGGTTTAAGCGTGAGACGGCTGCTATCCACCAACAGGGCTTTCAAAGCTTACACACTACCATAAAACTTCTTCATTCAACCGTACAGCTGCGAATTGATGCATACTTGTTCCCCTTTTTCTTCCGAAAAGAAGGAAAAGGACAGCGGATAATAATGATTCCAAGATACTTGGGGAAATGCTAAGGAGTACTATGTACTTGAAAAATGCAACATTTGACCTTTCAAGAGAAAGTAATTCTATGTCCTCCCTCCGAGACACTGAGTTTTACTTTTACCCACCTTTCTTTTCCATCAGAAATGGATAATTCCGAAAAGAGTAATTACCCCCACTTCCAAAATTACTCTTTTTGCCCTGGTATTTCTAGCTCGAGCAAAATGTTAATTTAATTAACCATGCTAGTTTCAAATAGCACGGCCATATGTTTTGGCGTGACACCATGTTACTTAGTTTATTAGGATCAATCATACCACAAGTGTAGCACGGTTGCGTAGCGTTTTGTCCTGTTCGCTTGGTTAATAAGCCATGACTGAAAATACCGTTGACTAATTTATTGTGAGAGAAAAATATTGTTCGTTGACTGAAAAAATACGGCTTATAAGCCAAGCGAACAGGATGTTTATCCACAGGCAACATGAGCAAGAGGAGAGAACAGGGCGTGCCCTTTTGGATGCCCGGGACTGTTGATGGAATGGGGAAGAACAAACCCAGCCACACATGGTATGAACAGCGCAATGAAAGACGAAAACCACCGATCGATCAAGCCAAAGCCAAAAATTAGGCTTTAAACTATGCGCACTTTTCTGCCACGGCATGGGCACGCATTGCGCTTTTCCATCATTATTGAGGATCAGGGCAGCGCGATGTGGCACGCACCATCGGCCATGCTGGCTCCATAGCATAGTAGGCCTCTGGAAGCCCTTGAGATGTTAGCAGCGCCTGAAGAAGTTCTGCACTCCTGGTAATAGGCTACAGTGACAGAGCTCATAGTCATATAGCTGAAGAATTTGCACCAAAGCATCATTGTTGAAGCTGAAAAGCTAACAACTATTCAAGCATGTCCTCCTTGTCTCGGCGAACTGTTACAACCATTGTTTAACTTATCACCTTACAACAATTGGATTTGCCAAACAGGTACCCTCGAAACTCAGAATCCATGTTAGCCTGCCTAGCCTAGAATACTTTAGGGCTCGTTCGGTTGCTCCGAAACGAGCCCAAGAACCGATCCTGCTGATGATGATTATTTAAATTAACAAAGCAATCTGGCCAAAAATCTATCTAGAAGGTCGTTTTGCAGTAACGGAACATGTCCTTAGGCAGGTACGCCCTTGTTTAGTTCTTTAAAAGTGCATTATGCAAAAAGAAGATTTTCCGTCATATCGAACTTGTGGTACAATGTAGACGAAATCAAAAACTAATTGCACAGTTTGCTTTAACTTTGCGAGACAAATCTTTTGAGCCTAATTAGTCAATGTTTGGACAATAATTCACAAATATAAACGAAATACTACAGTGGAGAATCGTGCACTATGCAAAGGTGCAAACTTTGCCGAACTAAACGCGCCCTACATCAATTGTTGTTGGTGTCCCATCGTCAGGCATCAGGCTAAACCAAGTTCCCAATCGGGCTGGCTACCTCTAATTTTTTTCGGTCATGTGCGTCTCCTGTGCTGCACCTTCGTTCGTACTGCTGAAACTGTTGCCTAGTCATACTCGAGCGGGATCAATTTCCGATAGCATCCATGCATGGCTAATAGCTGTTGGTGCAGGATCATCCGTCCTAATTGTTTTTAGGAAAAAATCTCGCACCCCATTCGTAGCATGTGCTCCATTTCCCGCTATCGGACGCCAAAAGCTAACCTTCGTCCTGTTCCTCTGATGTGCATGGCTTTCTTTAACGGATTAAGTCTACTTTTGGGCCTCAAATATTATGTTGGACTAATTTTAATCTCAAACTACAAAACCGTTTAATGTTAGTACCTCAACTGTCAAAACCGTTCACTTTTAGCACCTGGACGCGGATGAGACTGTTTTGTCCAACATAGAGCGGTTTTATCAATGTAGGGCCCACGCGTCATCGACTCAACCGAACTGCACCGGCGTAGTAGCAGCCGAGGTTGATGTAGGCGACCAGCGCCTGCCAGCCGCCGCCGATGGCCACCCCGGAGATCATCGGTTGCACGCTGTTGAGCACCATGGTCGCCGCTAGCATGTGCGCCACCTTCCCCGCGGCCGTCTGCATGTCCCTGTCGCCTGCGAAGAGCACCACGAAGCTGTTGCGGTACGCCAGCACCAGCATCATGGCCACCAGCCCCATGGCCAGCGACTGCGCGACCACCGCCGCCAGCGTGCTTGGCGGCGCGCGGCCGGCCAGATTCGACGACGATCTCCGCGTCGTCGAGGCGTCTGGTGAGGACGACGAGCACCGTCATGTACAAGACGTCCAGACCTCGAGGCAAAGCATGACAGCGGAGGCGAGGGAGAGCCTGGCGAAAGGCCAGAGCCCCCGGAGCGCGTCCCACGATGGACTGCTGCGCGTAGACGCCTAGCCAGTCCAGCTGCCCCGCACCGTACGCCTGCCCACACAGCGTCTCCAGCGCGCTGCCCATCCCGAGGAGGAAGCCGAAGGAGAAGGTGGAGACGACAGAGAGGCCCAATCTTGCCATTGCCTTCAGCGTAACATTCAGGAGGCAGTGATCATTCAGACAGCTAACATTCAGAGTAACATCTAATAGGTTTCAGAGTTTTCAGCTAACATTCAGGCATTCAAATCAAGCATACATTCAGAGTAGACAGGAGGCAGTTGAGTATTTGGAACAGAGAGACTTTCAGAGCAACTCACCGCAGCTCGCTGAGAAGAGGACGCGATGACTGTAGGTGTTCTCGTCGGTGTGCAGCAGAGCTTCAAGCTGAGGGCAACTGGAGACACTCCGTTTGGAGCTGTGCGAGCGAGATTCAGTGGAGCCACAGGGGAGGGCGGGGATGGCCGGCAACCATGGGCGAGGTCGTTGCCGAGGGGTGGTCCAGAGGATCGCCGGCACATCCAAGCCACGACGCGGTGGCCGAGTGGCGCGATCGAGCTCCATCCACGGTCGCCGTGACGCACTGCCTCGGTGTCTCCGAGTGCTCGTGCTCGCCTGCCTCGGCGCTGTGATGGACCAGAGCGAGGGGAGGAGCACCAGGAGATCTTCGGCGGGCGGCGACGATTGGAGCGTCGGGTGCAGGGGATCTACATCGGGGAGGAGCACCAAGAGATCTCCGGCGAGGAGGAGCAGCGGATCTCGTGCAGCAACGGACGCCGGAGATGGCGTGGGAGGGCCGCCGGGGTCGGGCGCGCTCCAGTGTCGGGAGGTTTCCTGGACTACCTCCGCTTCCGCGCGGTCTGCTCCCACTGGCGCGCCGCCGCAGCCTCCCCGCGCGGCCGCGCCTTGCTGGACCCGCGCTTCCACCCGCGCCGCTGCATGCTCTTCCCGGAGGGTGAGGGAGAGGTGCAGCGGCAGAGGGCAGACGGCTGCTCTGTCATGGCGAGCTCGATGACGCGAAGAAGACGAGCACGATGGAGAGCCTGCGCTCGGGGAGCGGGCCGCGGTGGCCGGCGGAGGCGGCGCTCTGTGGCGTAAATCGGCTGCGAGCGCCGCTATCCTTCCGTGCGTGCGTCCTATGTGGCGGTCAAAGCCAGATTTGCCGGTCAAAACTAGGTACACGTCGGCACGAAACAACCACAACCATGTCTAGATATCAAGAGTGAAAGGTTTTCAAACTTGAGGTTTCTGAACCAGACGGTTTTGTAGTTGAAGATCAAAATTAGACCAACATAATAGTTGAGGGACCAAGAATGGACTTCTTCCGTAACATATCCCATGATCTCCCTGTCCACTATGAGAGAGATTGTTCTGCAGTTCTGCTGCTGCGGCATGTCGTTGCTCCCTCCTCACATCACAGACGAGGGGGTTTACTCGTGTATTAAAATAAAAAAAAAGCTTTCATCAGGCATGCATTATTACTTATGGGTTCATGGCATGTTGCTGGCTTGCAGCATGATGGACGGATGCGATCACAGAACAGAAGCAAGCAAGCCATTGGCGAGAACACTGTCCTGGAAAAGATCTGGCAACAAATAAGTGCGTTTTGAGAAAATAAACGCAAATGGTGACCTTTTTGAACTTTAATAGACGAAGCTCCCATTATTTGGGCGGTTGGAGCAGTCTGAGGGTACAGCAGTACAGCTTCAGCCTACGGTGCGGCGATGTTGATTCCCAAAATGCAATTCCTCACGTTGTGTTGCGTACGTGGAGGAAGGCAATTGCAATTTGCAGTGCTCTCTCCAAATATGTGAGCATGATGGCAAACGCTTTGTACATGGATGGTTCGGACAGTCCTAACCTAAAACTATTATCATTGACTAGGATATCAACTAAGTAAAATGGTCTCTTCTACAAAGAACTATGCTTACACGAGAACCATGATAATAATAATAAGAGATACGATAAATTAATGATAGAAGAGATAAGACATATAACTGGGCAAAATTATATTATGAAGAAACCATCCATTATTTCGTAAGACTGTATCTATACGACCTGATGAGCATGGAAACATCTAATAGTTTTTGGGTTAAAACTGCTCTAATAAATAGCTATGCCTACATTGGCCCGTTCGCTTCGCTGAAAAAATGAGCCGGAACACTGTTCCGACTAATTTGTTGTGAAAGAAAAACATTGTTTCGGCTAAAAATAATAAGGTGAAAAAAACGGATTATAAGAGAAGCGAACATGACCAATTATCTGTGGCGGACATCTACATTAGTTGTGGCGGACATGTCTTGTAAGTCGTAAAAGCACTTTGTGGTGAACCAATTTATGATCCGACGAGTTACACAGACTACAAGGACCATGAATTTTTACGATATCTAGTGGAAAACCTAATCAACACCTAGTCTTAAATTTCACATGCGCGTATTGCTGTGCTGACTGATTGAAAACACTCCACCTCTTCTCTTCCAGAATAAAAGGACGAAGGGGTAGACCTGGTTACTGTATCGCGTGGGCCTTAATATCTTTGCATGGAATGGGCTGGCAGGCACAGCGTACGGTCTTCTTTGAGTGGATCGAGTCATTGGCCCAATCACGTGAATTGGCCTGGAACTGTTCCCACCCAAACAAGGCACTAGATGGGTTTCGCTCTTCCTGCCCAATTACTCCGTAGGGCCCCGTTCGCGTGCCCTTAAACCTGACTTATCCACTTCTTTTTTCATCCGGAACAGTGTTTTCCTCTCATAAATTTCTCCAGATTCCTCCAGGCGAACGGGGCCTATGTGGCTGCCCAGACATCTGATTCTCCTTTGTTCCATTAGCCGACCGTTAACATTAACTTTGCTACGCGAAAGGGCCTGTGGTCCACTGGTAGGACAGTCCAGTGGAACGCTACCCATCAGGATTTAAACCCTGGTGTTCGCACTTTTTTCTAGAATTTTTTCAGAAAATTTAGGGTACACGCACGCGTACGCGTTCGATGGTACTACGCATTTCCCACGCACCGGAAGTTAAAGAGCCTCCCAATCTTTTCTTTGCGTGTGTACTGACGCACATGCGTGCGTGTGCGTGTGGTGTGAGTGTGTAATGTGTGGGTTGTGTACGTTCAAAGTTGTACCCGATAAAAAAACATTAACTTTGCTAGTGGAATTAGACAGCTAAAAAAACGATGTGGCTAGACGTTCGGACGTTAGCCCCTGTCCGGACATCTGCGCCTGCCTTGCCTGATGTGCATGCTGTTGCCGCCTACATGTGCATGTTGCTGCTTCATGCCTATGCATGGTGGTGCTGCTGCCGCCTGTACCCGTATGCAGCTGCTGCACGCGCTCGCAAGCTTACAATTTTTTAGCGTGAAGCGGACACGCGTGGCTCCAGTCTCCAGTGATGCATGGTCACCTAAACACGGGAACCGCAATCAGTCATTGTAGTGGACCCCGGCTACAAGCACGAGATTTTCTAGTATTTCACATGTGTATGCTACTTTGCACGCGCCCGCATGTGCCTGCTACTGCTGGCGCGCCTACACACGCTATGGTGCTACGCATGCACGCGGGGATCGCATCCACCTACGCTCGTTTCTCGTGTATGCTAATGAAAGCATTTGCAACATCAAGCATTGACTGCAACATACGTCTAAAGCAGGTGAAACATTTAAAACATACGCTTGCAACATATGTGTATAGTCACCGCAACATATGCAACATCTAGATCAAACACTTGCAACATACTTCTGAAACAACTGAAGCATTTGAACATACTCTTACAATATACGTGTATAGCCACGCAACATATGCAATATCCAGATAAAACACTTACAACTTGCAATATAAAACACTTGGTGCAACATAAGGCTGAAACTGATAAAACATTTAGAACATAATCTTACAACATATATGTGAAACATATGAAACGTCAAGAGCAAAAACGCTTGCAAATATACGTCTGAAACAGATGAAACATTTTGAACAAACATTTGTAACATTCATCTAAAACACTTACAACGTATGAAACATTTGGAAAAATTCGATCTACTTTTATAACATACTGTCGGGGACCAATATTAGGGTGCCCTAAGAGGAGGAGCTAATGACCGTCGAACGTTGATTCATTTGCGCGATCAAGAGCGCGACTACACCGCTTGCCGGGACACTCCTCATCCATCCATCGAGACCATGGGCCCTGCCCTAAGCTGACTCCCGAGGGGTGGCACCGCCTCGCCTGACGTCTGAGGGTAGACTCCGCCTCAAAAGTCGCCCGAGGGCTGGCTCCGCCTCGCCCGACGTCTAGGAGCAGACTCTGCCTCGCCCGACGTCTGGGGGCTGGTTCCACCTCGCCCGATGTCTGAGGGCAGACTTCGCCTCGCTCGATGTCCGGGGTCTGGCTCCGCCTCACCCGACGTCTGAGGGTAGACTCCGCCTCGCCTGACGTCCAGGGACTAGCTCCGCCACGTCCGATGTCTGAGGGAAGACTATGCCTCGCCCGACCCCCGGGGGCTAGCTCTACCTTGCCCGACGTCTGAGGGCAGACTCCCCCTCGCTCGACATCTAGGGGCTGGCTCCGCCTCGCCCGACATCTGTGAGCAGACTCTGCCTCACCCGACGACCGAGGGCTAGCTTCGCCTGGCCCGATGTTTGAGGGCAGACTCCGCCTCGCCTGATGTCCGGGGGCTAGCTTCGCCTCGCTCGACGTTCGGGGGCTGGCTCTGCCTTGCCCGATGTCTGCGCGCTGATCCTTCATAACTACGTGCGCAGATAAGGCAGGCTCTCAAGTCAACTGCAATACCGATGACCACACCCTACATGCCTACAGGAAAGTACCGTTAGGATATGACAAGACCGCTTTAAAGCCCTTCCGGGCATGTCAGAGCCCAACCAATGTTGTGGGCGTCGACATTTGTCTTACAGTGTTGTGGGCGCCGCCATTTGCCCTCGGGCGCAGATCCTGACGGAACAATACGACAACCACTATGGTCCAGAAGGAGACTCGCATCCTCTACAGTGATGGAGTGTTGTCACTGCACCGTCCGCTCCCCATAGGGTCACAGATCAACACCCTGGTCCATCACGCCACCCGCCAGGGCGGGATGGGATGTGACCACTTGCTGATGAAGCCAGAGCATGGCTTCATCAGCAGATAGACGCCCAGCATGGAGCTATCCCTAGCACCATCTGCCATGTCAGCAGGGCTCACTCAGAGGAAAAGGAAGACCCGACACCATCAAAGGACCTTCTTTGCCTCTGGTTTTCCTTCTTTCTCCTACCTATAATCCTTGCTTCCCCTTGGTCTATAAAAGGAAAGGAAGGGCACCCCACTGAGGGGACCGATAGATTAAACACAACACGCATCACACAACACATAGCTGAGCAGCAACCAAACTCTTAGCGCCCTTTTAGCCTTTCTATCAGAGACTTGGGACCTGTCCCTCTCTCGACCGTTTGTAACCCCTACTATGAACCTTCCAGTGCAAATAACACGAGCAGCAGCTATGAACTAGACGTAGAGACGTTCTGCCCGATCCAGTATAAACCTTGTGTCTTTTTAGCACACCATCTGGGCTAGACACGCAAATAAACAAATTTACTCATTGGTGTTTACTCGAAACACCGACAGTTGGCGCGCCAGGTAGGGGACCTTTACGCGTTCCAACATTAACATTAGGACACGGATGGCTAGCCATGATATCAGCTGAGTGTTGGGCGTACATGTGCGCTTCGGAGACCTAGACTTCATCATCACGATGGGAGGAGAGTTGGCGTTGGCTCACGTCGCCATCCAACCTCTCCCTTCCATTGGCCTCAACTATGGGAGGCTTGAGCGCTAGCTCAGCGTCTCCCTAGGACCCCAGCCGTCTAGGGAGGAGCCATGCCGTCTTATCTTCTCTAATGCCAACGTCATGGCGTGGCCCACCATAGGGGAACCCCTCTCTCTAGAACACCTCATATGGAGCATCCGACATTGCTTCCATTCAGTCTACGCAATGCCACAGCAACCGTTAGCCACCTTGTTGAAAGGTCCTTGTTGGTTTTGGTAATTGAGTGACAACCTAGGTGGACTAATTGTGTTTATGTGAGATACACAGGTGATTAGTCCACAGGTACATGTGTGTGAGCAACATATGCCATGAAGGTGAAAATGGCTTGGAGATGTTGCAAAGCTCACACATGTGATGATGAAGGAGCTTATTGCACATGAGACATGACATTGAGCAGTGGCGGAGCCAGGATTTATACTCAGGGGGGCCGGCCGTCAGGAATTATACTTAGGGGGGCCGGCTCGGTCTTTTTCATTGCGATAATTTTATTATCTAGTTGTGTTTTGTATGATTATATTATCTAGAAGATATTAATAGGTATATATGACAAGAATTTTATATAATCTTCCTCTTAATATAAATAAAAAATATTAAGTTAGACTACTAATTTTTTTTGTTGTCAAACATTGGGGGGGGCCATGGCCCCTGCCAGCCCCCCCTGGCTCCGCCAGTGACATTGAGTCATGTGATCAAGGTGGAGAAGATCAAGACAAGACTTGGCTTGATGGACCGGTTGCAAGCGTGAAGGGCAAGTCGGAGGCTTTGGAGTGATGGACCGCGTGGCGGTGAAGCTTGAGCAAGACTTGGCGCCGATGGACGATGGCAACGGTGAAGAGCAAGTAGAGTCAAGATCGATGAACCAATATGATCATGTGATGATATGAAGTGGATCATATCATTGTTGATCGTGTTGGTGCATGTGTTGCATCGACATTGAAGGAGATGGAATGGAATGCGCAAGGCAAAGGTATAACCTAGGGCATTTCATTTCACCAGTCATAGGTGTGTAGAGAAGTTTATGACCGGGTTTCGGATAGATGGCCGTACTATCAAGAGGGGCAAACTTGTTTGCATATCGGTCATCTAGTGCCACTCGAGTGATCTAACTTTGCATTGTCGCTAGGATCGAGTGGCGTGGCAAGTTGAGTGGCTAACATCCTTTGGGAAATGATTGTGAAAATGCTAACACACATACACATGGTGGTGTACACTTGGTGGTGTTGGCACATTTACAAAGGAGGTGGTGTTTGCAGGGGTGAGATGGGTTTTGGGTCCCTCTCTCCCTCCCATCGAGCTTGCGAGGCGGGATTCGGCGCTTTCGAGAAAATGAAATGCCTATTTTCTATTATGCCGGATGCAAACTCTTGGTGGTTAGCACATTGGACCAAGGGTGAAGAAGATAGAGAAGAAAGGAATTCGGTCTCACTGTTTAACAGTGACCGGACGCTGAGTCCGAAACGACCGGACGCTGAGGTGGTGCGTCCTGTCAGGCTGTCGGTCAGCACAGTGCTTAGGGTTAAGCACAGTGATTCGGCGCTTTCGGGAAAATGGAATGTCTATTTTCTATTGCGCCGGATGCAAATTCTTGTGGTTAGCACACTCGAGCAAGGGTGAAGAGAATGGAGAAGATGCTGGCGTCGGTCAACTGACCGGACGCTGGATCTGAATGCACCGGACGCTGACAGGCTGCGTCCGGTCGTGCTGACGTGGAGTATAGCAGTAGCTGGAGAGTGACCGGACGCTGGCTGCGTCCGATCGCGTTCGACCGGACGCGTCCGGTCATGCTCGGGAGCTT
Source organism: Miscanthus floridulus (assembly GCF_019320115.1). NCBI lineage: Eukaryota > Viridiplantae > Streptophyta > Magnoliopsida > Poales > Poaceae > Miscanthus > Miscanthus floridulus. The sequence continues at coordinate 197,116,817 of NC_089587.1, forward strand.
ACTGGAAACGACCGGACGCTGAGGGTCCAGCGTCCGGTCAGTTGAAGTGCTGCGTCCGGTCGGCAGATGACCGTTGGGATCGGAAGATGACCGTTGAACGCAGGGGACACGTGGCGAGTATCGCGTGACCGGACGCTGAGGTCTAGCGTCCGGTCGATCGGACCGGAGCGTCCGGTCGGCCCGAGTTTTGCCCAGTGAAGGGGTAACGGCTAGTTTAGCCCTTGGGGCTATAAATAGAAGTGGCCTTCAGCCATGGCTGGTGTGGAGCACCTCAGGGGACTTAGTGTCCATGCTTGTGAGTGCTTGGGAGCCCTCCATCACACATATACTTGATAGTGATCATTCGATTGTGTGAGTGAGCGATTCTAGTGCGATTGCATCGTGAGGTTGCATCGAGTGGCACTAGGTGATTGAGTTGCAAGCCGGTGGTGCTTGTTACTCTTGGAGGTTGCCACCTCCTAGACGGCTTGGTGGTGGTCTCCGTCGAAGCGCGCAAGAAGCTTGTGCGGCGCTCCGGAGAAGTGCTTGTGAGGGGTATTGTGCTCGCCCCGCGGGAGCCGCAAAGAGCAACTCTAGTAAAGCGTGTCATTGAGCTACCCTCACTAAGGGGTGGGTTCTTGCGGCGCCCGACGTGCGGGCTTAGCGGGTGATGCTAATTAGCCGCCGAACCACCAAGTGAGCGGTCGACACAACGGGGACTAGCGTGTTGGCAAACACGTGAACCTCGGGAGAAAAATCATCGTGTCAACCTTGTTCTTCCCGTTGGTTTGCATCCCTATTACACAAGCTTGCAATTACTTATATATATATCTTAAGCTTGTGTAGTTGCTCTTGTAATTAGATAGCTTGTGTAGCTAGCTAATTACCTTCTTGCTTGTGTAGCATAGAAGTAGCTCCCTTGCGTGGCTAATTTGGTTTTAGTAACCTTGTTAGTCACATTGCTTAGTTTGTGTAGCTAAGTATTTGCGCTCTCTAATTAGGCATTGGTTGCCTTGTTATTGAGCATTGCTAGTGAGCTTAGTTAGCTTTGTGCTTTTGCTTACTAGCATGTGTAGGAGCTTCCTTGTCGCATAAAGTACTAGTGGCATAGGTTTGTGTGACCTTGCACCTAGAATTGATTAGGAGAGCTCTAGCTAGCCCGGCACCTTTGTTGCATAATTGTTATCTTTGCAAGGTGCTAGTGAACATACATTGAGGGGTATAGTCTTGGCTAGACCGATAGTTTTAATTCCGCAATTATATCGGTTAGCCGACGCGATTAATTTTAGAAAAGACTATTCACCCCCCCTCTAGTCCGCCATCTCGACCCTTCACTTGTGGCACAACATATGTTCCCACCTCCCACGAACGACAAATTCGTGGGGGTGATCCAACACATCGTGGAATCTTTCCATGACCTCCTAGCAGAGGAGCTAGAGTCGCTCTCTAACTCTAACTCCAGCAGGGGAAGCCATCATCCCTCCCATGAATGTTTCATGATGGGTGTCCCTGAGGGATACGTTGAGAGCATTCGTGAGGAGGAGGCTACCCCGGTGAACAACCTCGGTGACAAGGTCGAGGGGGAGACAGCTGCCCCACCTCACATGTGGGTGGAGCAGCTAAAAGCTCGACATCGAGAGACAGAGGAAGCGTGGCTCCAGCTTGAGCAGGAATGCGCAGAGCTCGATCGGGAAATCAAGCGCCACGGAGACAGCAGGCGTGCACGTGCCATGTCTCGCGACATAAACCGAAGGATCATCACCGATGATGAAGCCATTCCTCGCTTCACCTGGGCAAGCCAGAACATTGCTGCTATGGTAGCCTTGCTCCATGGTCTTCCAGAGGACGTGATGCCCATGGATCATCGGGCCCACCACGAGATTCGCACGCTGCTCAAACATGCGGCAGCGTAGCAGGCCGAAAGCTCATTGTCTCAGTGACGTGAGCTCAACGCTAGCCAGCGCATGCCCTCGGAGCACCCTAGCAAGGACACATTGGTCCACCAGGAGCCACAAGGAAGCAGGCACCGCACCACGATCCCGGTGCGTTAGCGTCTCGGCCATAACCGTGACGCACGCAACACCCTCGACATCCACAGACATGCCTACGATGATCCAAGAGAGGGAGCGAGCCATGGCTACCACCGTCACCGTAGCAGATGCTACGACAGCGGCGAAGACTGAAGCCCGAGCCTCGACCTGCCGGGGCCTTAGGCCTTCAGCCGACACTTCCTCAACACTGCCTTCCCACCAAGGTATCGGCCACCAACCAATATCCCAATGTACTCTAGGTAAACAAACCCTAGACTATGGCTCAAAGACTATCGGCTTGTCTACCAAGCCGGTGGTGCGAATAATGATGATTTCATTATCCGCAACCTTCCACTGTTCTTGGCCGATTCGGCACGAGCGTGGTTGGAACACCTGCCATCCAATAGAATCCAATGTTGGGTGGACCTGAAGGAAATCTTTGTGGGAAACTTCCAGGGCATATACAAGTGCCCTGGTAACCCATGGGACCTTGAGAACTGCAGATAGAAGGCTGGTGAAACCCTCCGTGGGTACATCCGGTGCTTCTCCCGACCGTGCAACGAGCTGCCTAACTTCACCGACGCCGACGTTATAGGAGCTTTCCTGTTCGAGACCACTAGCGAGTCTCTAGTTCATAAGCTAGGATGCAAGGGCCCATGAACCACCAATGAACTCTTAGACATCGCCACCAGCCATGCCTCTGGAGAAGAAGCGGTCGAAGCGATCTTTGATCGTCTCGATGACAAGGCAAGGCGGGACAAGGACGTCGGTGAAGGCGCTACCAATCGTTCCACCAAAAGGTAGAACAAGAAGCAATAGCGCAAGGGCTCGCTCATGTCCGCCGCTAACCGCAGGGGTGGTTGGAAGCCTGTGTAGGGCACTCTGAACCGTTTCAAAAAACTACTCGAGGGGCCATGCCCAAACCGTGCCTTCTCGGTCAAGCATCTGTACAAGGACTGTAGCCCCATGAGGCAGTTCTTGTCTAGAGGCTCCAACAAAGGAGAGCATGGGAAGGACCCTGACCCCATCATGGACGACATCAAGGGGAAGGACGGTAACCTTCCAACACCGGATGGCTGCTTCATGATCTTTGGAGGATCAGCGGCCTACGACTCCAAACATCGTCAGAAGGTCACGCACCACGAGGTCCATATGACTGAACTGGCCACACATGCCTTCCTCCAGTGGTTGGAGTCTGCCATAACTTTCTATCAGACCAACCACCCGCAGAGTGTCCCGCATCCGGGGAGATATCCACTCATGGTTGACCCGATCATCGGCACAAAGCGGCTCACCGAAGTACTGATGGATGGAGACAGCGGCCTCAACATCTTGTATGCCAAGACGCTCGATGAAATGAGCATCAACCAAACACGCATCCACCCAACTGGAGCACCTTTCCATGGTGTCGTGCCCGGAAAGCAGGCCTTGCCATTTGGGAAGATCGATCTATCCATTATTTTTGGGGATCCATCCAATTATAGGACGAAAACCCTCACCTTCGAGGTGGTCAAGTTTCCTGGAACATACCACACCATCCTGGGACATCCATGCTATGCAAAGTTCATAGCCATCCCCAACTATACCTACCTCAAACTAAAGATACTAGGCCCGATGAGGTCATCACCGTCGGCACCTCCTTCCAGCGTGCCTATGAGTGCGAGGTCAAGTGCCACGACCACGCCATGGCAATCATCACCTCCGGAGACCTCATTGCCATCAAGAAAGAGGTCACTGAAGAAGCGCTCGACCCCAAGAAATTGACCAGTTCTTTTGAGCCTGTGGAGGGCTCCAAAGAGGTCCTCATAGATCCCGGCAGCCTCGATGACAAGGTGGTGCATATTGGCACCACACTTTCCTCTAAATAGGAAAGCACGCTCGTCGACTTCGTCCGCATCAATAAAGACATCTTTGTGTGAAAACCCTCAGACATGCCAGACATCCTGAGGGAAGTCGCCGAGCACGCCTTGAAAATCTGTCTAGGCTCCAAGCTAGTGAAATAGCGCCTGCGTTGCTTCGACGAGGGGAAACACAAGGCCATCAGCGAAGAGATCACAAAGCTTTTGGTGGCTAGATTCATCAAGGAAGTATACCACCCAGAGTGGTTAGCTAATCCTGTCCTTGTATGAAAGAAGAATGGGAAATGGAGGTAGTGTGTTGACTACATGGGTCTCAATAAGGCGTGCCCAAAGGATCTATTTCCTTTGCCACGCATTGACCAAATAGTCGACTCTACCTCAGGGTGCAAAACTCTCTGCTTCCTTGATGCGTACTCCAGGTACCATTAGATCATGATGAAAGAATCCAACCGGCTTATGACATTCATTACCCCCTTCGGATTGTTCTGCTACGTCACAATGTCGTTTGGTCTAAAAAATGCTGGGGCCACGTACCAGCATTGTATGCTCAAGTGTTTCAGGGACCTCATCGGCTTGACCATTGAGGCCTACGTTGATGACATTGTGGTCAAATTCAAATGGGCTGACCACCTCGTAGCCAATCTTGAGCATACCTTTGTAAAACTCTGAGCAAACGGCATCAAACTCAATCCCGAGAAGTGCCTTTTCAGGGTCCCAAGGGGCATGCTGCTTGGTTTCATCATCTTTGAGCATGGCATCAAAGCCAACCCAGAGAAGATCTCAGCCATCATAAGGATGGGCCTGATTCAGAATGTAAAGGGGGTGCAACAAGTTATAGGGTGTCTCGTCGCGCTTAGCCATTTCATCTCACACCTCGACAAATGAGGTCTCCCCCTTTATCGACTTCTGAATGAAGGCCGATCACTTCGAATGGACATCCGAGGCCCATGAAGCACTTGACATGGTTATGCAACTCCTGACGAAGGCCCCGATCCTAGTTCCTCCTACCAAGGGAGAACCCCTTCTACTCTACATCGCGGCCACCACACAAGTGGTCAGCGTCGCCCTAGTAGTGGAGCGAGAAGAAGAGGGGCATGCCCTCAAAGTACAAGTGCCCTATGTACTTCATCAGCGAGGTCCTATCCGACTCGAAGACCTGCTACCCCCAAATCCAGAAGCTTCTGTACGCATCCTATCACCAAGAGGAAGCTACGTCACCACATCGAGTCACATCTGATGACAGTCGTGACATCCTTCCCCCTTGGTGAGGTTGTCTAGAACTAGGATGCCACAGGAAGAACCACGAAATGGGCACTGAGCTGATGGGTTAGGGCATTGCTATGCCTCTAGACGGCCATCAAGTCCTAGGTGTTGGCTGATTTCATCGTAGAGTGGACCGAGGTCCAAATGCCACCAGCAGTCGCCGATCAAGAATATTGGACAATGTACTTCGATGGATCACTAATGAAGAAGGGCGCTGACATAGGACTGGTCTTTGTGTCACCCCTTGGGGTATGCATGAGGTACATGGTCCGTCTCCATTTCTCTTCCTCCAACAACATGGCTGAATATGAGGCGCTCGTCAATGCCCTATGCGTGGACATCGAGTTGGGCATCTGATGCCTCGACATTCGAGGAGATTCCTAGCTAGTCATTGACTAGGTCATGAAGGAGTCAAGTTGCCAAGATGCCAAGATGGTCACGTACTGCCTGAGAAGTTCACCAGTTGGAGGACAAGTTCGATGGCCTCGAGCTCAATCACATCCTGAGGCGTCTCAACGAGGCGGCTGACGCTCTTATGAAAGCAGCATCTAGCCAAGAGCTAGTGCCAACTGGGCATCTTCACCAATGACATGCACAAGCCCTCGGTTCACTATGAGGAGTCAGAACAAGGTGATGATGGTCCATTCCAATCCTAGCCCAGGGGCTAACCAACCGTCGGCTACATCTGGCTCTAAGGTCATGGAGCTCAAAGAGGACCCAGCGATAGAGCCTGACCCTCTGGTCGACTAGAGGATGCCCTACCTCGACTACCTCCTCTATGACACATTACCAACAGACAATAGAGGCCCGATGGCTCGCACGTCGCGCCAAGTCCTTTGTTCTTATGGAGGGTAAACTCTACAAACAAAGCCACACTAGAATCCTATAGCGTTGCATCCTCTTCGAACAGGGGAAGCGTTTACTGAGCGATATCCATGGTGGGGTCTACAGTCACCATGCCGCGCCTAGAACCATGGTTGGAAACATGTTCCGATAAGGCTTCTACTGGCCTACCATGGTAGCCGATGCCGAGCAAATCATATGCACCTGCGAAGGGTGCCATTACTACGCTCGGCAAACTCACTTACTGACCCAAGCACTCTAGATGATCCACATCACCTAGTCGTTCATAGTCTACGGACTTGATCTAGTTGGGCCACTCAAAAAGGCACCCGGGGGCTACACCCACTTACTTGTCACCATAGACAAGTTTACAAAGTTGATAGAAGCTCGATCGATTTCCACGATCAAATCCAAGCAGGCCATACTTTTCTTCCTCGACGTCGTTCGTCATGGACAATGGCACACAGTTCACTCGCAAGAAATTTCTTTGATTTTGCGATGAACATCACATCCACGTTGACTGGGCCTCCGTAGCGCACCCACGTACGAATGAGCAGGTAGAACGCGCAAACAGCATGGTCCTACAGGGCCTCAAGCCTTGGATCTTCAACTGGTTAAACAAATTCAGCGCACGCTGGGTCGCCGAACTTCCTTTAGTACTCTAGAGCCGGAGGACAACCCCTAGTCAGGCCATCGGCTACACACCCTTCTTTATGGTCTATAGTTCTGAGGCCGTCCTCCCAACCGTCCTCAAATATGGAGTGCCAAGGATCAGGGCATAGAACAAATAGGGAGCCGAGGCATCCCACACGGATGCCATGGACTAGGTAGATGAAGCGCATGATGTTGCCCTCCTCTGCTCGGCTAAGTACCAATTGGTGTTGCGACAGTACCACAGCCGACGAGTGTAGGGACGAGCCTTCAACATCGAGGACCTGGTCCTCCACCTCGTATAGAGCAACAAGGACCGCCACAAGCTCTCCCCGCCATGGGAGGGATTGTTCATAGTTGTGGAAGTACTCCGTCTAGGCACCTACAAGCTCAAGAACATCGACAGTGAAATCTTCACCAATGCCTGGAACATTGAGCAGCTATGTCGCTTTTACCCCTACTAAATGCACACTTTTTACTTATCAGTTTCATTATCAAAACTCCCTGATCCTTCATGACATCCGACCCCAGCGAACAACAGGGGGTCAGGCCTCACTCGGGGGCTGATATGAGTACATTTATCCTGCAAACATTCTCTATGCCTGCCCTCTTTTCTCACGTTAAGTCCTAAGAGCTAGGTTTTCGGGAACAAGCTCTGAGTAAAACTGGGCGGACTATGAGACACCTATGCCCCAGTGGCTATGGCACCTTTGTTCACCAGCATGATCAGAGCTAGCTCACCCGCGCTCTGAGCCTTTATGACCTTAACTATGGGAAGGGTCAGAATGCACTAAACCTCTTTTACAAAGAGGGGGAAAAGCTAAAAGGTTGTTTGCTATAACGAAAAGCTCATCCATTTTGCACAAATTCAACGCTTGGCTTATCTACCTACCTAAATTCTTGCGTGGGATGTTCTCATCCTCTGTTTCCATAGGGACATCTTGTCTCGATAGGTAACGCGAGTTGATCGGATGGCTTGGCCACTAACAAGAAACAGATAAGAAGTAGATAGGATCATGATCGTATCCAAGGGAGGCTTTCCAAACCCATCACTCTTACCATCGAGGTAAAACTGGTGCCTAGGTCGATCGGACGGCTCAAGACCGCTGCCGAAAGAAAAGCATCCTCACTTACTTACTTTACATGTTAATTTCATTATCGAGCCTCTAACCCTAGCAATGGCAGAGGGTCAGGAATTGCTCGAGGGCTGGTGAGGGTGTCTACTCGCAAGACATTCCCTTTGCATGGCCCCTCCTTACATTTAAAAACTAGAGGCATAGTGTGCAGGCACAAACTTTGAGTAAGCCTGGTCGGACCGCTAGGACCCTATGCCCCAGTGGCTATGGTGTTTTGTCCACCAGCACAATCAGAGTCTTTGTCTCTGCACTCCAAACCTTAACCTCCACCTTCTTGGGAAGGATTTGGAGGGGCCTACCTACAGAATCTCTATCAAGGAGAGGCTGTCAGGTCGCCCAAATGAATCGAACTGCTCGGGCCGCTACCTAGAGACAGATACGGAAGAATGGGAGGCTCATGCAGGTTACGCCAGATGTCAGACCCGAACCCCGCTCGGACATATCTATTAAAGAGCTACCAGAACCCATCACTCGTGCCATCGAGGTAACATTACGACCCTCGCTATTTTTTTATATAATCATTCATACACTTATCTCATACATCCAAGCATCGCATATGCGATTGCTGCATCACAACGGTTTGCGTCGCATCATGAAGCGGTAGTCGTCTCATTCGATATGAACAACAACTGACTGAGGTTCAAAGGCTGGCCCGCGAAGGGCTCGAGGTTGCCTCATGTCAAACAGAGCTAGGGGAGAAAAACTGAGATGATTCCCAGCGGCCTTGCCTAACCCCGCTCAGAAGTGGACAGCGACATCTTGACTTTTCTCGTTTGATTCTAACCTCGAGCCAAGTCTATAGAATCTCCATCGAGGAGAGGCCAATGGGCCACCCGAACCTATCAAACGGCTCGGACATCTATCGGGAGGCAGGTTAAGAAGTAGTGGAATGCCACATGAGGGCTCTACCGACCCCATCAATGGATGACAGACCCGAATTCCACTCGAACATGCCTATTAGCGAGCTCGCCGAGTGCAACACTCGAGCTGACGAGGCAAGTGTTGTTAGCTCAGCCCCTCTGGTTGCGGAAACTGAGGATGGAATGATGCAAGAATCACAGCTGACCCCAACCAAACCCCATGGGGATCGAGGGCTCGAGTCGCCCGATCCTAGATAAAAAAACCGAAGGCTAGATGGCCTGAGGCTGCCTCATGTCAAATGAAGAGCCATGGGGGAAAACATAGATGAGCCTCAGTGACCTATGCCTATCCCGCTTAGAAATGAACAAGGTCATCTCTGCCTTCTTGTTTGATCCTAGCCTCTAGCCGAGCCCATAGAATCCCCATTAAGGGGGAATCTATTGGAAGACAGGTTAAGGAGCAGCGAAATGCCACACGAGGGCTTTGCCTGCCCTGTTAGCGAGCTCACTAAGCATGTGACTCAAGCCACAAAGGCAAGTAACGGTAACTCAACCCCTCCAGTTGCAGAAACCACGGACGAAGTGACAGTCACAAAAACATGCCGATCCTTGATTGAATCCCCGCCGCACGTGGGGGCTTGAGGAAGGTGGGACTTGCAAGGAGACCTAACACATGATCACAAAATGATAGCTAAGATCCTAGGGAGAGGGTATGTGCAAATACAAGAGATGCATTCTCCTAAGTTTCGCTATCCTCCCCTTGATTTTCAATGACAACCGACCCTAGCAACGGCAAAGGGACAAATCTCACTCGGGGGCTGATAAAGGTATAAGTATACCTTTTCTAAAATAGTAACAGTCACTGTGCCAGACCTCTTCTTCATGCTAAGCCTAGTGGCAAGGTTTGTGGAAATGAACCATTGATGCTTGGTTGGACTACAAAACACCCATGCCTCGGTGGCTACTGTGTCTTTGCTCACCAGCATGATCGAAGTTTTCCCCTTACACCTCAGGCCCTATGGTATTAACGAATGAAAGGGTCGAGATACGTGGGCCTTCTCTTTTCGCATACAAAAAGGGAAGGAAACAAATTCAATCAAACAAAACAAAATAACGAAGTTACAAATTTGTTCTTATGATATGAAAGGATCGGCAATTGTCCATAGAGTACAATGACATTCACCTGAGATCACCCAACCTAATTGACTAACTATCTCCTCTGGGGGAGAACTATGTCTTCAACTTTATCCGCTAGGTTCTATGCGATAGGAGCCACCGCCTTCTCTATTTCATCTAGCTCGGATGCTTTATAGCCAAGCGCGAAGCCAAGGCTCATTGTCTCCAAGTCAATACTATCGGCGTAGTGGGAGCAGGTGATGGCGAAGGCTTAGGTGATCTTGGAGCGAAGAGCTTCCCTCTTGAGCTGGCACACCCGTGTCATGATATCTACGGCACGGGCCGCAAGTGAGCTAGTCCCCTCTGACCGTGCCACCTCTTGGTCATCAAAGACCACCCCAAGGGCAGCACGTAGGAGATCATGCTCATCACTCTCTGCCTAAAGGATCCTCCATGCCTCGGCAAGCTCCATGACTAGCCCAGCGAAGACACTCTCGTCCTCTAGCCTCTAGGTCGTCGTGGTTCCGAGCTTGATCTAGAGGGAGCTGATCCTCTGTTGCGCCTCGTCGCGCTCTTGGATGGCCTAGTCATGCTCCTCGTGGGCCATGCCACGCTCTGAGCGGAGCCTCTCCATAGTCTGGCATATCTCGTCTCGCTCCTTGCCTAGTCGGGCAACCGCCTTGGCATCTAGGTTTGCCCTTTGCTACAGGGTCGTGGACCTCTCCTCGGCTCCTAGCTTGAGCTCCTGCTCCTTCTCCACCTCGGCCAGGAGGTCATGGATCCGCTGGCAGGCCTCATCGTCCCTCTAGAGTAGCTCATCCCACTCCTTCTAGACTCTGGTGGCCTCCTCCTCATCCTACCATGCCCTCACCAATAGATCCTAGAATGCCTTCTCGGCCTCCTCCGTGTCCCAATGGGCGTCGGTCTCCCGCAGCCGGAGACTTCCCCCGCATCAGCAAGGGGAGTCAACTCAGCCACCCTTCATCGAAGCTGGGTGGTCACGTCTCCATGCAACCATGCCTCGTCAATGAGGCAGTCCCATTTCTCCTTCTACTCACGAAGGAACCAGGATTTCTCCCAGCTATGAGCAATAAGGGACTAAAAGAAGATCAATGTCAAAACACAAAAATACATGAAGAAAAAAGAAAGCGTGAGGAGAGATTAAGTGAATACCTGGCTAGTAGGAATGACAACATCGCACAGGATGCCCCTAGCCTGGTTCAGAGATTCCAGCACAGCTGAGATCCCCTCGCTGAGACTCTCCCGCTCTATGCTCTTGGTAGCATCATCGAGCGAGTAGAGTATCGATGTCAGGTCTCGCGGATCCATCCACTAGAGCAGTGGCTCACCCCGCGTGGGCGAGTGGCTGACCCTTGATGTTAGGGCCAAGGGCAACCCCTCGCTGGTCCTCTCCACCACTACCATGACACTCGGGGACCCCTCAACCATGTCCCCCTCCATTCGGCCCACGTCGGGCGCCGTCACTTGGGCCGCTGGTGGCACGGATCGTGCCGCATCCTCAGGCACCACCACGGCTACGTTCGGCTATGCCTGGCTTGTCATGGTTGTGGCCACCTCTACTTGCGTCGGTAGGGCCTCGACCGGCGTCATCACACCCACCATAGTCGGTGCCACAAGCATGAGCGGCAGCTTCGTTTGCTCCGACATCGTTTACGGAATCACCTTCGTCACTGGTTGCTTGGTGACCTCCGAGGGTGCTCCTTCAGCCCCGGTGTGCGCTTGACCCACCGAGGGCATGGGCACCACCATGGGTGGTGTCTGACCGACTGACGAGGCTATGATGCTGGCTCCGCTCCCGCCCAACATGAGAGCGATGTCAGGCGACGGCCGCTGTCTCGCCTGAATGGCGATGCTCTTCTTGGGCGCCAACGCCAAAGAAGTGCCCCGTCTTAGGACACTACAAGAAACAAAAGGCATCAGTCATGCTGAAAATAGAGAAAAATAGAGAAAATAGAGAAGTTGAGGACTTGGGGGACAAACCCCCAAGTCCATGCTCTACCTCCTCGCGACAGCGCCGTTTTGTGCCCGTCCCTGCTCTCGGGATGAGGGTCTCGCCTCCCTTGCACTCGGGGGCACGGCGGCAGAGCCATCCCCCTCCCTCAGCACCTCAGGCATGGCAGCAGATTCGCCCTCTCCCGCTGGCTCTTGGGGCACGGCGGTGGAACCTCCCGCCCCCGCTGGCTCTTGCAGTGCGGTGGTGGATCCGCTCGCCCCCACTGGCTCTTGAGGCACTACGGCGGGGCCACTCCCCTCCGCTGGCACCTCAGGCACGTGGCAGATCCACCCGCCCCTACTTGTTCTAAGGATGGGCTAACGGTTCAGCCCATCTCCGTCAGCCTCATAGACTCACTTCCCCCCGCATGAAATGAGAAGGGTACCTGCAAGGACGAGTGGATACCTATTAGCATATCCTCGCTCTCCAGGTCATCCCACTTAGTGTCGGCAACTACCTCATCATCTTCTTCCTCACCATCATCATCGTCACTGTCAGTTTCCTCCCTATGCTCCTACACATGTAGCTTCTGCTGCTGCTTCCTCCTCTCGTCCTGCTTCACCTTCCGCTGCCGCTCGGCCATGGCGCGGTTGGCCACCGTCACACATGGGTCCTTCGGTAGCGGAATCGGGTGGTCCATAAGGATGAGTCTCTTCGGCTGGTCCCCCTATCTCAATATCAGCATCAAGAGGTCGAGAGTTTAATAAAAAAGGAGGCACGAGGAAAGAAGAGTTACGAAGATAATATACCCCAGTTCCGGTCACATCGAGGGGTGCCCTGGCCCTAGATACACGAAATTGAGGATAGCGCTGGTGTCGTCCCGTGGAGGCTCCATTGCCTCCTTGATGTGTTGCGCCACTTCAGAGGGGGAGAGCGCTCCCTCGGTGAGCGTCATCCCATCGAGTGACACCCTAGGCGCCATCATGTGCAGGAGAAGCACATGCCTCATCAGCGGCGCCACCCTCCATGTGTGGTAAGCGTCAATGATCCCCAAGCCCTTCACGCCCCTCTCCTTCAGGATTTGGATGGTGATAAGATGGTCCTGAATTCTCTTCTTGTCTTTCTTTGGGACCCCCACTTCCTCCACAATTCCAGGACCTCTTCGATGAGGCGCCCGGTGAACTCTAGCAAGGGGTGGCTATGTCATTCTTGATGTAGAACCAATGTGAATGCCACTCCTTGTTGGAGGTTGACAGACGCATCGACGGGTACTCGCTGACCCGATTGTTGTGGAGTTGAATGCCAGTGCATCCGATCGACACGTTCAACTCCTGCTTCTTCTTTCGCTTCTTTAGGAGGGTGACGACAACGAAGTACCGCCATAGGTTAAAGTGGGGACTAATCCCCAAGAACCCCTCACACAGGGCGATGAACACCACAATGTGTTGGATTTCATTGGGATTAAGGTGCCGCAGCTCTACCTTGTAGTAGTGCAGCAACCCCAAAGAAACTTGTGGGTGGGGGTGGCAAATCCCCACTCGTGGAAGTGAGCGAAGGACTTGATGTAGCCGTCAGGTAGTGACGACACGTCCTCATAGTCGGGCAGCTGCCACTCCTCGGTGACAGTCCGCACGCAAAGAAGACCGCGGCAAACAAGGCCCTCTAGGTGTTGGAGGGTAATATCAGAGCAGCACCATGGCTCCATTGGAGGATTAGAGTGGGGGCATGCAAATTCAATGATGGCTGAGATGCGGATGTGGTAGGCTTAGGCGATTGGCAGCGGAGGTTGTAGATGCAAAGGCAAGGAGGCAAAGTACGAAACCTTGGGGACGAACCCTTTGGTTTTATAGGGGCAATAGATGCGAGGAAGGCAACCGTTCACCTGGATCTCCATGCCTACCACGATCCGCCACCATGTCATGTCGTGGGATATGCGTCCCCAATCTCTATCCTTTCCTTCCGAAGTCGTGCCGAACGTTTCGCCTCCCTAGGCAGACCAGGACCCTTTACCAGTAAAAGGATATAGGTCAAAAAGCATTCCTCCTGCCCGGTTGGACCCAGGAGTTCGAGGGTTGTCCCATCAATGGTTTCGACGTCCATCCCAAGGCACCCTTATGACAAAGGATGGGCCCACAATCGGCCAAAACTCAGGCGCACAAGCTTCACGGGAGTCTCGGCCTGCGATCGATTCTCAGCCGGGCTGACCCTAACCGGATCCCCACAAATGGGATACCAGGATCCCAATAGAGTTATCCGACGAAACAACCACCAAATCTCATGACCATACTCATGAAGGGTCTAACCTCGGTGAAGAAGAAATTGCCATCTTTAGGGCACGCCGTGGGCAACAATAGAGGGCCAGGGCTCTCAGAATCCTCTCTTTTGGAAAACCCTCTGAAGGAGTATCCTACTTCTCCGTAGGCATAGGGGCTACACCCATCGGGTGCACTCGCGTGCACCTGCTAGCAAGTCAAAAAACCCTCCTACAAAATTCTACTCGAATCGCTCGGGAGCTCGGGGGCTACGGTCGGGGACCAATATTTGGGTGCCCAAAGAGGAGGAGCTAATGACCATCGAACGTTGATTCATCCGAAGGATCAAGAGCATGACTACACCGCTTCCTGGGACACTCCTCGTCTGTCCACCGAGACCATGGGCCCTGCCCCAAGCTAACTCCTAAGGGGTGTCAGCACCTCGCCCGACGTCTGAGGCCAGACTCCGCCTTGCCCGATGTTTGGGGGCTGTCTACGCCTCGCTCGATGTTCGAGGGCTAGCTCCGCCTCGCCCAACGTCTGAGGGTAGACTCTGCCTCACTCGATGTTTGAGGGCTGGCTCTACCTTGCCTGACCTCTGAGGGCAGACTCTACCTCGCCCGACATCCAAGGGCTGGCTCCGCCTCGCCCGATGTCTGAGGGCATACTCCGCCTCGCCCGATGTCTGAGGGTAGACTCTGCCTCGTCTGACCCCCAGGGCTGGCACCGCCTCGCCTGACATTTGAGGGCAGACTCCACCTCATCCGGGGGTGGCACCACCTTGCCCAACGTCTGGGAGTAGACTCTACCTTGCTCGATGTCCAGGAGCTGGCTCTACCTCGCTTGATGTTTGAGGGTAGACTCCGCCTTGCCCGATGTCCAGGGGCTAGCTCTGCCTTGCCCAACGTCTGAGGGTAGACTCTGCCTCGCCCAACGTCTGAGGGTTAGCTCTGCCTCGCATGATGTCTAGGGCCTAGCTCTGCCTCGCCCGACGTCTGAGGGTAGACTTCACCTCGCCTGACCCCTAGGGACTGGCTCCACCTCGCCTGATGTCTAGGGGCTAGCTGTGCCTCGCCCGATGTCTAGGGGCTGGCTCCACCTCACCCGACATCTTGGAGCAGACTTCGCCTCGCTTGATGTTCGAGGGCTGGCTTCGTCTAAGGGCAGACTCTGCCTCGCCCAATCTCTGAGGGCTAGCTTCATCTCACCCGATGTCCGAGGGCTAGCTCCACCTCGCCCGGCGTCTGAGGGCAAAATCTACCTCGCCTAACCCCTGGGGGCTGGCTCCACCTTGCTCGATGTCTGAGGGCAGACTTTGCCTCGCCCGACATCTGGGGGCTGGCTCTGCCTCACCCGACGTCTGAGGGCAGACTCCGCCTGACTCGACATCCGGGGGTTAACTCTGCCTCACGCGTGAAAGCTCTAGCTTGGTTTTGGTAAATTGATGAAACCCTAAGTGCTAACCTAGTTTATCAAGTGATCATGAGATATGTAGCACATTCCAAGTGGTGAAGCAAATAAAGATCATGCCATGATGATGGTGATGCCATGGTGATGATCAAGTGCTTGGACTTGAAAAGAAGAAAGAGAAAAACAAAAGGCTCAAGGCAAAGGTATAAATGGTAGGAGCTATTTTGTTTTGGTGATCAAGATACTTAGAGAGTGTGATCATATTTAGGTTCAATAGTCGTACTATTAAGAGAGGTGAAACTCGTATCGAAATGCGGTTATCAAAGTGCCACTAGATGCTCTACCTCATTGCATATGCATTTAGGATCTAGTGGAGTGCTAACACCCTTGAAAATGTTTGTAAAAATATGCTAACACATGTGCACACGGTGCTACACTTGGTGGTTGGCACATTTGAGCAAGGGTAAGAAACTTCACCGACGGAGTGTCCACCCGTAGAGTGCGGATAGTCCGATGGTGCCATCGACGCCCTAGATAGAAAAGACGGAGGTCACTATAAGTGACTGGATGCTGGTCTCGGTTGGACCGGCGTGTCTGGTCAGTGGTAGCTGAGGGCGTGCAGCGTCGGTCTCTAATCGGACGCTGGGTCACTTAGTGACTGGATGCTGGAGGGCTACGTCTGGTCCTACTGATGTGGCAGTACACAGAGAAGATGCTGAGTGACCGGACACTGGGAGAGTCCGGTCAAGCATGACAGGACGTGTCTAGTCATGAAAAATCATTTCTGGATGCTTACTCGAAATGACCGGACGCTGAGGTCCAGCGTCCGGTCACTTTGTAGTAGCGCGTCTGGTCATCACTTGACCGTTGGGATCGGGTGCTCAGTATTTGAAGAGAGGGGACACGTGGCACGGATCGCGTGACCAGACGCTGAGGTCTAGCGTCTGGTCGATATGACCGGAGCGTCCAGTCACCCCATGTTGTGCCTAGTAAAGGGGTACAATGGCTCTATTTCATGGGGGCTTTTATTTAAGCCCCATAGCTGGCTCAAGCTCACTCTCTTGGCCATTTGCATTGACATAGCAACCTTGTGAGCTTTGCCAAAGCTCTCCCACTCATCTCCATCATTGATTCATCATCTTTATGAGATTGGGAGAGAATCCAAGTGCATTGCTTGAGTGTGTGCATCTAGAGGCACTTGGTGTTTATGTTTCGCTGTGGGATTCACTTGTTAGTCTTGGTGGTTGCCGCCACCTAGATGGCTTGGAGCAGCGAGGATCATCGAGCGGAGGTTGGTGATTGTCTTCGGCTTTGATCATAGTGATTGTGAGGGGTTCTTGGCCTTTCCCCGACGGAGAGCCAAAAGGTACTCTACTAGATTGCTCGTGGCTTGTGTGGTCCTCATCTTGTGTTGGTTGTGCGGCACCCTATTAAGGGTTTGGCGTGTGATGCCAATTATCACGTGAACCTCCAAGTGAGTGAATCGCCACAATAAGGAGTAGCTTGCCGGCAAGCAAGTGAACCTCGGTAAAAAATTATTGTGTTCATCATTTGATTCCAAGGTGATTGGTCTTCATTGGTATTCATTCTTGTGATTGATTGGCTCCTTCCTCGACACAGCGGTATAAACAAATTGCGCACTCTCTTTACACTACCGCAAACTAGTTGTCAAGCTCTTTAGTGTAGCTAGTTGTGAGAGCTTGTTAGTTTGGTTAGTGTGGCACTTTAGTTAGCCTTTGAGAGCACATTAACTTAGTGTAGTGTCATAGCTTTTGTATGGATATAAACTATACAAACTAGAATTGTGGTAGGTGGCTTGCTATTTTGGTAGGCTAGCGCAACACTTGCTTTGCCTCATAATTATTTAACTGGTTTGTTAAGTGAAATTTTTAATAGGCTATTCACCCCCCTCTAGCCATTAGGACCTTTCAGCGTGATGTCTAGGGCTAGCTCCGCCTCACCTGACGTCTGAGGGTAGACTTCGCCTCGCCTGACCCCCGGGGACTGGCTCCACCTCGCCCGATGTCTAGGGGCTAGCTACGCCTCGCCCGATGTCCAGGGGCTGGCTCCGCCTTGCCCGATGTCTAGGAGCAGACTCTGCCTCGCCCGACCTCTGGAGTTTAGCTCAGCCTCACTCGATGTCTGAGAGTTGGCTCCACCTTGCTCGACATCTGAGGGTAGAATCTACCTCACCTGACCCCCGGGGGCTGGCTCCGCCTCGCCCGACGTTTGAGGGTAGACTTCGCCTCGCTCGACGTCCGAGGGTTGGCTCTGCCTCGCCTGACGTCTAAGGGCAGACTCCGCCTTGCCCGATGTCCGAGGGTAAGCTCTGCCTCACGTGACATCAAGGGGTTGGCTCCGCCACGCTCGATGTCTGAGCGTAGACTTCGCCTCGTCTGACCCTCGAGGACTGGCTCCACCTCACCTGATGTCTAGGGGCTGGCTACGCCTCACCTGACGTCTAGGGACTGGCTCCGCCTTGCCCGACATCTGGGAGCAGACTCCGCCTAGCCCGATGTCCGAGGGCTGGCTCCGCCTCGCCCGACGTTGAGGGCAGACTCTGCCTTGCCCGATGTTCGAGGGCTAGCTCTGCCTCACCCGACATTCGAGGGCTGGCTCCACCTCGCCCAACATCTGAAGGCAAAATCTACCTCACCTGATCCTCGGGGGCTAGCTCCGCCTTGCCCGATGTCTATGCGTTGCTCCTTCATAACTACGCGCGTAGATAAGGCAACCCTCAAGTCAACCGCAATACCAAGGACCATAACCTCCACACCTATAGGAAAGTACCATTAGGATATGACATGACAGGTGCTTTAAAGCCTTTCTGGGCATGTTAGAGCCCAAACAGTGTTGTAGGTGCCGACATTTGTCTTACAGTGTTGTGGGCGCCGCCATTTGCCCTCGGGCGTGGATCCTGACGAGACAATACGACAACCACTATGGTCTAGAAGGAGACTCGCATCCTCTACAATGATGGACGTGCGGTCACTGCGCTGTCCGCTCCCCGTAGGGTCACGGATCAACACCCTGGTCCATCGTGTCGCCCACTAGGGTGGGATAGGACGTAACCACTTGTTGATCAAGCCAGAGCATGGCATCATCAGTGGATAGACGCCCAGCATGGAGCTATCCCTAGCACCATCTGCCATGTCAGTAGGGCTCGCTCAGAGGAAAAGGAAGACCCGGCACCATCGAAGGACCTTCTTTGCCTCTAGTTTTTCTTCTTTCTCCCATCTATAATCCCTACTTCCCCTTGGTCTATAAAAGAAAAGGCAGGGCACCCCACTAAGGGGACTGATAGATTAAACACACCACGCATCACACAACACACAGCTGAGCAGCAACCAAACTCTCAGCGCCCTTTCAACCTTTCCATCAGAGACTTGTGACCTGTCCCTCTCTCGCCCATTTGTAACCCCTACTACAAACCTTTCAAGGCAAATAACATGAGCAACGACTATGAACTGGATGTAGGGATGTTCTGCCTAAACCAGTATAAACCTTGTGTCTTTTTAGCACACCATCCAGGCTAGACACGCAAATAAACAAATTTACTCGTTGGTGTTTACTCGAAACACCGACACATACATATGAAGCATTTGCAACATACCTCTAAAATATTTGAAACACTTGAAACATATACTTGCAACATGCGCTTTCAGCGCAGCGCAACATCTACTTGCTGCTTGGGAGAACGGAGGCTTGTCGGTGTGTGGAGTTCACCAGAGGCAGTGGCCTAGTAGCGCTTGTAGGCAGCAGGCCACCTACGCGGTTGCACGAAGTAGCAAGGAGGTAGTGCCTCGCACGACTAGGAGAGGGAGCCAGAATACTCCAAGGAGACACTTGTGTCGAGCCTACCACACCGCTCTGCCCAGGACTAGGGGCATCGACATTGTTGCCCCGCCATGTCATGGGCCACTCGGGCCCCCGCGTTGTGGACCATTCGTGCTGAGGCCATGCCGAGGCCAGTCTCGCTCATGCTGAGGCCACGTCGAGGTTGCTACGCTAGGATGCTCACCCGCACCGCAGCGAGAGAGATGGAAGGAGTAGCGCTGGAGGCACACGAGAGCGAGAAAAAGCAGAGGCAGGGAGACACGAGAGAGAGGAGAGGTGGCAGCTATTTTTCAAGGCACGTATGCAGATGAGACAGAGGAACAGGTGGCTGATATTTTCTCAGGCACACATACGGGCGGTACGTACAAGCGCTTGTGGGTCAAAGTCCATTTGGACGGACGAACGTCGTCGGCCTATTATTATCGGAAAAAAGGAGTTTGATAGTTTTTTGTAACATCTCAAAATTTCCACTCATAGGAGAGTAGCCAGGCAGTCTGACCATTAGATAGCAGAAACACATGGTAAGTAGACCATTTTTCTGTTGTGATCTATGATAGAAGAGATCGATTTAGACTCGATTTTGGCGATGAACTCGATTTGGCTAAAACTAGGTCGATCCAAGTTCAATTAAATGGCGATGAAGACTCAAACCAACAGGGCGCCAGTGACCAGAGCAGGTAGGGACGTCTTTGGTTGATGACTTGATGGCCAGGAGTTCATGCTCTATTGGTTATTTACTTGTCACTTGTTTAAGTAGTCACCTAATATATTTGTCATTTCTTAGCATCACCTTTACTAAGTTGTCATCCCCAGCGATGGTGCCAGAAATACTTATTGGTACTGCCTAGTGCCACCTCTAGAATGACACTAAGAAGTATTTTAGTATTTCATGTGACTAGACAGAATATTTATAATTGAATAGAATCTACAAGCGCACAGATAATATACCATTGTAGCACTTCACCCGAAAGTATTTCAGGTATCGTTATTTATATCTTTACCACAGGGAAGGACGGGTAGTGGGAATATATTGATAACTTATACACATGATGGAGAAATAAACCATAAACAAACTTCTACTCACAACAGGGTAAGTCAAGAGATAAATGTATATGAATGACAGGTAATAACTAATCATTGATTACTCAGAGTACTCCTTTCTATGGCATTAGCATGGCTAAATAGAATATTAGAGGAATAATTTCTAAGTTATTCTTAATTACAAGTCAAAGCATACGTTGATTAGTGCAATTACACTTAGTAATCATGGTTAAGATCAACTTCATATCTACACATAAGGGATATTACTAAGGAAGATTAAGAATAGAGCTTGTCTTCCTAAGTAACTAGATCCTACTTGTCCTATATTCGAGGAGTGGACTATAAAGGACTCAACGGGAGTGTCACATCCGCGATCTACCACATGGCCCGGAATATACGGTGTATCTGCAGGTAAACAACGTATAAGCACCACGCTTACACAATGTCGACCACTCACCTCTGGATCCAAAGAATGAGCGCTATACAAACTTATGCATGAACATAATGATAAATCTATCTATACTAAGCATATAATCAAAGTACACGATGAACATGATAACTAGGAACATGATTAATACGAAAAACAATGTCATAACAATTGTAGCAAACATATAAAAGTAATAAGAGAAACAAAGGAGAGGGGGTACAAATGTTATACTAAGCCACACTCTTGACATGATCAGGAATCCAAGTGAAGCTTACCTCCCTCTAGACCTAGCCTAGCTATCTATTCCCTAGAATACGATGGAGCCCTAAGGATGATTAGGGTTTTTGTCTTCTCAAATGACTTGATCAGGGTTTGGTGTCTAAGGGGGGTGGCAGGGGCTGGTATATATAGGCCGAAGCGTCAATCCTGAGCCCTCGGATCAAATCGACTTGAATGGATGGCGTAAATGCAACCTAGAAGGCGATGGAGAAACAACATTCGAAGGAGGGGCTGACAGGTGGGGGCCATAGACCGGTCGGCCCCACCTGGTAGCCACATGTCCTTTGCTTCGGTGGTTTGCCTCCTGGAGTCTTCTGGAACCTTCTGAAGTTGTTTTCGCTATGAATAAGCGTGATTAATTCTGACATCTAGGTCCAACTTGACGGTTTTCTGGGTAAACCATGTAGAAAATACAGATTCATCAAAACTCATGGAATTTATTAGTTTAAACCCCTAAACCTTTGTTGGTTATTACTTTCAAGCCCTTATACATGTTAATTGACGGATAATAATATTTATTAAATACCGTCAACATGCTCAAAGCGGATGAGCGAACCTTGCCCGAGTAGGTAGCCAGATCGTCCCTCCTAGATGGGCAAGGATATTCTGCCATTGTGCATGGACGGATTCAAGGGTATTCCCTTATATTCTCAGGAATACCCAACTATTTTGGGACACCTTTATGTGTCTCAAAATATGATTCTTGCACCAAAAGTGGGCTAACGTATAGGGCCACGTCGCCCGTTAGCCCGCTGGCTGTTTGATCCAGCGAACTTGCGATGGCGGCCGTTCCATTGCGGATCGGTTTGGTCTCTACCGGTTTCTCTATCAACCCAAAACCACGAGAACCTTCTCAGGCTCGTCCATCGCGTCGAGTGAGCGGCGGCACGGGCGCCAGCCACCGGCGAGGTATCCCAGCGATCCTAGTGCGGGTGGGGGCCCCAATGGCCACGAGACCTCGGCACAGGCGCGGCGGCCCTGGCCGACCGGTCCCGGCCATCCCGGCGCGAGCAGGGACCCCAGCTGCCCCTGCGACCCCGGCGCGGCCGGCGGTGCGGGCATGGCGACTCTGACCACCCCAGAGCGGCAGCAGGCGCAGGCACGGTAGCTGTGACCACCCGGCTCGTCCACCGGCTCTGACTCCCTTCCCATTGCCGTGGCCGTAGCTTCATCCCCCACCTCCCGTGGCGTCCAAAATGGCAGGTGCTGCCGCTAGGGCGTCGAGCCCAGACCGTCCCGAACCTCTCCTTGAGCCCACGGCCGCACGCCTCCGCCCGAAGCCGCTAGCAACAACTACGAGCGGTGTTGGCGCCTTGGCTACCCTGATCTCCCCTTCCGAAGGGACGACCAGGCTCCATCTCTTGTCGACGCCATCGCACCTGAGCCCCTTGCAGTCGGCGATGAGTTCAATCCGCCGCATGCTATTGAGATGGAGGAAGCCCTGCCCTCCGGTATGGACTGCCTGGCTCCGCTTCTCGACGACATCGCGCAGGAACACCTCTCTATGGACCTTCCCTCTGCAACTTCTCTTCCCGTATGCGTTGTTTCTGCTCAATACGTTCACTCCTAAATTTTCTTATCAGATCTATTTGCATTCTGAAACATGAAACACTTCTAGCTTGCAGATGGAGTACTATTTGTGCGATGAGAATCTTCCTACAGACGAGTTCCCGTTGAAATATGTGAAGAAGAATAAGTGCCCTGTTCGTTTGGCTGATAAACCATAGCTGAAAGTACTGTTGGCTGATTTGGTGTGAGAGAAAAATACTGTTCGTAGGCTGAAAAGGTACTGCTTATAAGCCGGGGCGAAGAAGAGCTTTGGTAATTAGTGTTTCCTTAGGTTATAAAGTTCAGCATAAACACTGATAATGCAATGCTGAGTTGCTGACTACTTCAGATATCTTGGTCCCTCCTGTTCAAAACATTCTTTTCTTGATGTTACGTACAATAAGCCAAAGAGACATCTCCCACTAGCTGAACTGATTTTGTCTTTACTTATCAAGTATATGAGGTCAAACTTGGTACACCAACGCCGTTGAGAGCAAACAGCTGAGGTTAAACAGGTATCACCATGTTCGCTTGTTGATTTTAGCCAAGCTTATTCAACCAGCCAACAGTGTTTTCCTCTCATAACAAACCAGCACCGGCCAGCCCAAACCAGCCCAGAAACTAACCAGCGAACACGCTGTATGTATCAAAAATCTCTTCTCGAGATTGATCTATGCGGGCAGTGCTTAAATTAATTGATTGTTTGTTCATCTTAAAGTCTCACGATGGCGGGTATCAACAGCGATGGGCGTAGTGATGCCTGAGGTAAAACAGTGGCTTGTAGCCCGTCCTCCTTGTGGCCGTGACTTACAGTGACATACAGATTTGTGATTTTTCTACCAAGCGCACCAGATGCATGTAGATTTTATTCATAAAAGTCTGTTAAATACGCAAATTTTATAAGATAATAATACCTATTACTCTTTTTTAATACAAATGGACACAGATTAAATGTTCGACGGGAATCTAAAAATATTCTTGGAATTTGGTAGGCACTGCATCCTTGCATTAGTAAATGTAACATCTCATTGTTCCTAACTACAAAAAAAAAAGTAGTCTGGCCTTGTTTAGATTGAAGAAAATTTCAACCCGATGAATAGTAGCACTTTCGTCTTATTTGGTAAATATTGTCCAATTGTGGACCAACTAAGCTCAAAAGATTCATCTCGTGATTTCCAACTAAACTGTGCAATTAGTTATTTTTTTTACCTACATTTAATGCTCCATGCAAGCGTCCAAAAATTGATGTGATGGAGAGAGAGTGAAAAAACTTGGAACTTTGAAGGGAACTAAACAAGGCCTCTATCTGCATATACAATAGATGATCTCATTGTGCATGAAAAGGAAGGCGCGCCTCCCGTTGCATCAAAGGTGTAAATGCATCATTCATGGAACCATCGAAGATTGCGCCACCTATCCTGGGATACACAGAAGAGCCCCTAGCGATAGATGAAGATCCACAGGAGAGGCAACATCTCCTCCATCGCCACACCTAGGAAGGACGAGGATCTTGCATGTCCTTCTACGCATTCCCCTTCAGCGTTGAGTAAAGGACAAGACGTCGACGTAAGTCGTAAGATAGATCATCATTTCGTCGAAGTGTTCGTCTTGCACAATGTGGTGTGTTAAGGGCGCGATTGGTTGGTCGAACCGGGCCGTCCTCGTACCGTTTAGTTGTCTGACCTCATTCATGCGGTGTGTTTGGTTGTTCTACTCGCACCTTTCGTCTGTATCCTTTCATTCATCTGCTCTTCACCCCGCACGACTTCGTCTTCTGGATTTCTCCTTCCCTCATGGTGCAGGATGACTTGATTCACTCAGGATGTAAGGACCCATGCGTCAGACACCAAAAAAACTGATGCATGCATGCAACCAAATACAACCCCGTCTCGTACTGAACCAACAACAAAGACAACCAAACACGACCACCTGCACGAGCTCAACCCGACTTCTTCGGTCCTGCACGGCCTGACCATCCTGGCTCAAGACTTGCTCTGCAACCAATCACGCCCTAAAAGATTTGGGTATAGTTGGATATGATAGAAAGCTCAATGAGGATGCAGTGCAAGTCTACATAGAATGACTAAAGAATTTGTTGCCGTCCGATCTCCTTAAGTCACTATTGGGGCGGAAAGGCCATGTCTTCTGGGACATGGTAGCAGAGGTTTCTTTGTCCTTTTCTTAGTTGTTTGTCTTCTCTGCACGTTGTTTGTTTGTTTGCTCTTGTTGCAATTGGGTTGTTGTTGCTAGAGTTGTCTTAATGGCCGTTTGTTTGTCGTCGTCGTCGTTGTTGGTAGTGTTGTCATAGTCAGTCGTTTGTAGTTGTTACGATTGTTGTTTTTCTGTTTTTCCCAGTCTGGGATTTCTTCTTAATCAATATAATCGGCAGCTCTCCTGCTTGGTTCGTTTAAAAAAAATCAGGTTTCATGTTCTACCAAGAGAAAACCGCAAAAGGAGATAAGGTAATCTATGGTATTATTCTTCAGAGTTAAGGATAGACTCATCATCTTAATTATAGGCTCATATGCATTGATAAGGCATTCAGGCCCTTCTGGTGTGGCACCACTGGGTAGCGACCATTTACTAATTTAATCTTGTAGATTTTACATAACATTAAAAGCAAAATTACAGCCATATTGTTTCTAAGCATAGATCATCACATGGGCAGAACACATAATATGAGCTCTTGGCACACACAAAAATACATGGTCTCTCTCCTTTTTTGAGACTATAGTGAATACAAGAGCTCTCCCAATAGCACATCTTATAACTTAGATCCATGTTGTTGAAAGTCTGACCTGTAAAATGCCTGGAGAAGCATGAAGTAGAGATTATGATATATGATCTCATCACACAGCAGTTACAAACTAAATATTGATTTATTTTAACAATGCCTAAGGATGGTACGTATGCTATAGACAAAAAAAATCAGTGAGCAATGAACAAAGATTAAAATCTAGGCTCACACCGCAGAGGTGAATATTGAGGTAACAAAAACAGTATTACTATCTTTATTTACATAAGTCTATCTAAATTCTTAATAGAGCTAGTAAATACTCATCCTAATTTTTCTCTGTTTCAGGAACTCACTCTTTTAATCGAGTAGGCAAGAAGAAAAGGAAGAACCATGATGGCTCTTTCTTGATGTATATTTATATAGATCTAACAAGGAATTTGTACGATCCCAATATCCCGACTATATAAATATAATTTCGGCCAGAACTTGTTAGCACCAAATATGATCAAACTTCACCGGTAGTGTTACAATTTTGGTCATAAGTAGATAATAAACCAAAATACATATTTTGATGTATAAACTCAGTATAGATTAATCAAGAATGTAAATGTAAACCTAGTATAATCTATAGGTAAATTTAGTGCCCAAAGTTATTTTTGGCTGAACCAACTATCAGCTTCAACAAGGTACTATCGATGTCTCCGTCAGCTTGAAACGGCTCACTGGAAAGCAATTTTTTTTTTAAAAAAAAGCGACTTGCAAAACAAAGTACTACAAGGCTTTGGTACAATATTGCTCCGGTTTGCTTATTATCTCTCCTTGCTATCATGGACAGACCATGTATATTGTATGGTCGTTATAGCAGTTCCAATAACTAGAAATCCAGCAACGCATCAAAGAAATGAACTGGCCAAAGCCGCGCCGGTCTTTCTAGTATATGTATAATACAACATTCTGCAGCATTTTCACTCAATTTAGTCCAAAACAGCAAAAAAAAAGGCCTTTCAGCCTCACTTCCTAAATATTTCAAGTCTACAATTTCTTTTTATGTTGATGCTCACTTCCTAAATATTTCAAGTCTACAATTTTTTTTTATGTTGATGTTGTGGAAGTAGGAATACCCAAGTTTCAAATCATGGCTCCGCCGCTTGCTATGGTGGGCGAGCTTTCTCGGCAAAGCAAGCAATGGCAAATCCCGCCAACCAAAAAAAAAGGTTTTTTGGTTGCGTTCACGTCTCTTCTTGCTCCGTCACTCGTCACTCGAGTCAGGCGAGTGATCTCACTGCACTGTACTGGTGAGCTACCACCACTGGAGACCCGTTTGACTCAACAAGAATTCGCTGTCGTGGCGGTTAACTGCCGTCAGCGTCGGCGTCGGCCAGCCAGCCACTGACTCTGACTGGGATGTGCTTCCGTTCGGTTAGCCGTGGCGTGGGTGCAACCACTTGCGACTTCCATGATAAAGAAAAAGGGCCCAATAATTACCTGAACCTAAGAAGTTGCCGTACGTGCCACTGGCTAATCTCTCCAATGTCCATCGGCAGCTTTGCAGGCCGGCAACTAGTGTTCTTCGTTAACAGTCTACTACGCTATTGGGCTTGCAGAAATGGTTGATCAAGCATGCATGTTTATGATACTCATCTACTTTCAAGTCATCGACACAAGTACACCTTGCATTTGGCGTTCAAGAACGAGACGGCTCATGTGATCAAGCACAAATAAGATATATGCAGAAATACATGGGCCAAATTGATTGGACGGCCGAAGCTCACTGTGCGGGCACCAGTGCAGTCGAATTGATTCACAGCGTGTGGCTTCACCGAGTCACAGTCACAGGGAATGAACTAGAGCCACAAGCTAACCTCCACTTCTTCTTTTTTTGAAATTAAAAAAAAAATCTCCACTTCATGACGTGGTGGGATGCGATTATGCTCAGATCCTTCCCAAGAGGCTCCTTTAAACCCTGCTGATTCAAAGGGCGCCACGTATGGCTGCTCTAGATATCTAAAATCGTCTGAAAGCTTACTAGCTCGGTGTCACTACGGCTTAAACTGTGAGACACTGCTACCGAAAATATTTGTTTCTAGAAAATATTCGGTTTGTACAGGTTTGTACAGGCGGTTTTGCAACTTTCTTTACCCAAGCGTCTCTACAAATGAGAAAATTTAAGAGCATCTGTACAACCATTTTTTAAAATCAGTTTTGATAAATAATTCAAAACGTGGCCTGTCTCTAGAAAACACTTTCTCCATTCCAGAATGATAAGCATATTTTGATTAGGAGAAAGTCATACAAAAAAAATTAACCCTTATTTTTTTACAATACGTTATCATTTGCTACATAATCATTATCATCTATTGTTGCCGACTTTATGCCCTAAACTTATATATAATTTGATAAATTTGATTAATGTTAGTTAGAGTTAAAAAAAACTAGACTTTTTCTTGTACAAAATATACTTATTATTCTGACATAGATGGAGTGTTTTCTAAAAAAATAAATAAAATGGTCATAATAAATTAAACATGATTTTCTAGAAATCGTTTTCCACATTAATCACAAAGTCATGCAACTTTGTCCGCGTGCATTTCCAATGATTCAAACCCTTTGGTCGCAAAATTTAAGCATGTTCGTTTGCTCGTATGATCGTGGATTATAAACTGAAACAGTATTTTTCTCTCACACCAAACCAGTCATCAATAAATAATCCACGATCGTTTACGTCCTGTCTGGAACGTAACATCAACATTGGCATCCAGTAGCTAGGAGCCTAGGATCCCTCTGGGCGGTGTTAGAGGCTTCTCGCCAACAACGCTGTTGGTGTAACGTTTAAAACTCTTATCCTCTTAATAAAAAACGGATGAGAACCCGCTCGAGAAAAAAAAAATCAAGCCTTCTGTGACCTCTCGCTACCATCAAACGACACACTCACTAGTCACTTGTAACGAATTATAGGATGATACGTTTTTTTTTACATGAATCTTATTTGGAGATGTAAACAATTACAAATGAGAATCAATTATAATTTGTTTTAAATCGGTGATTCAATTCTCATGAAGTAGTAGTGGGTGATTCAATTTTTTTTTCTCGAACACGCAGGAGAGCTGCGGATCTTCTTCTATTAATACAATGATCCACAGCTCTCCTGCGTGTTCGAGAGAAAAAAAGAGAATCAATTATAATATTTTAGATCTTGCTAATCACTATAACTTTAGTATTGAGCGTGTCTCCATTTGAGATTATTTAAAAAATTATAAATGCATATTTAGAAGTCTAAGAATTGCAAACGTATATTTGGACCTTTTAACGATGTCAACTATAAAGTTTTAGATCACACACAGATCTATATTTTTATATAAAATTTGTATTCATCTGTTTTTATTGAAAAAGTTATAAATTTATTTATGCATCTCCTATTTCAAGAGATGCTCTCCAAGAGGTGCTTCTAAAAATGAGGTCTGGTTTAGTTTCCAAAATTTTTTACCCTAAACTATCACATCGAATCTTGCAGCACATACATGGAGTATTAAATATAGACGAAAAAAAACTAATTGCACAGTTTGGTTGGAAATCACGAGACAAATGTTTTAAGACTAATTAGTCCATGATTAGTCATAAGTGCTACAGTAACTAATATGCGCTAATGCCGGATTAATTAGGCTTAATAAATTCATCTCGCAGTTTTCAGGCGAGCTATGTAATTAGTATTTTTTATTAGTATTCGAAAACCCCTTTCGATATCCCCGAAACATCCGATGTGATATAAAAAAATTTCATTTCGCGAACTAAACGCAGCCTGACTATTTTCTGAAACGGCTTGACAAGGGCCTATCCGTGTGTTACCAAGTCTTGACTCTAAGAAAACTTAGCTGATACGCAAAATCTTTAATTAGCACGCACAATTCATTCACAGAGGACCTGCAATTAATTTTCGTGACGACATGAGGACACCATGCGGGGTCTTTGATTTCCGCCGCACAAGGCCACACTTAGGCCTCGTTTGGTTATGCCAGATTCTACCAGGAATCAATTTGAGGGTATGTTTGGTTCGTCTAGTAGTTAATAAATTTAGTAGTTTTTAGTCATTTTAGTAACTTTTAAACTAAACGCTATGACTAAAAGTTATTAAAAAGGCTTTAGTTCTCTCTAGTAACTCTAGAGTTACTAAAAGTGACTAAACCGTTTAGTAGCTACTAAAGTTTAGTAGCTCGAATCAAACACTCCCTTAGATGATTAAAGACTATATAAGGGCTTATTTGGTTCGTCTAGTAGCTACTAAATTTAGTAGCTTTTAGTCACTTTAGTAACTTTTTAACCCAACGCTATGACTAAAAGGGTTTTAATCCTCTCTAGTAACTCTAGAGTTACTAAAAATAACTAAACCGTTTAGTAGCTACTAAAGTAGTTCGAACCAAACACCCCTAAAATTAGCCTTGCATTCCAGCTTAAATTAATCCTGGGCACCACTCTCAGACAACCGAACCGACCCTTAACCTGTGGCACGCCACACGACGCATATTAGATGTTCGGTTCGTTTGTAACCTGCGGCAGCCACATGTTTTCATGGTGCAAAATCCTGCGATAGTTACGTGCGTAGAGTTTTGACGCCGCATCTTAAGCGCCGCCATAGTTGGACGTGGCTGGGTGTGGCTGTGAGCCAAACGCCCTCGTAATTTAAAAGTATATATTTACCGGGCTTGCTCTGAAGAGCTGCCTACAAAGAAAAGAATGAACTTGTTTTGAAACCTAGTTTTGGGATGCTATATATGCCATGTTAAATAAACCTGAAGTTTTTACAAAGTTGACTAAAAAAATTTCATGTTTGACCAAAAAACATGCTAGTCTTGGACCACTGGCGCTATCAAGAATGGGCCTGCGTAATAAAATAAAGGAGAACATAGGGAACCACCGTGAGGAGGGACCTCCTGCTATCTCCAATAACAACACCCAAAATATAAGGAAATATTTAGTTCTTTAGTCGCTTCTAAAATTCATATAATATCGAATGTTTAGATACTAATAAGTAACATTAAATATAGATTAATTACAAAGCCAATTACATAGATGGAGGCTAATTTTTGAGACAAATTTTTTAAGTCTAACTAATCTGTCATTAGCATATGTTTACTGTAGCACCACGTTGTCAAATCATAGACTAATTAGGCTTAAAAAATTCATCTCGTAAATTAGTCGTAAATTATGCAATTAGTTTCGTAATTAGTCTATATTTAATACTCCATGCATGTGTCCAAACATTCGATGTGATAGGAATTTTAGGAGTTCCTGCACGAACCAAACAGCCCCTAAGACTCATTCGTCCTTTAAGTAGCGCTACAAGCAAAAGATTTAATAACTATTTAATATCTTCTCCAATAACAAGATCTAAAAGAGAATCCTTTCTGCAAATGAGTTTCTACGAGAGAGGATACTTATATTTAGATTATGTCTCTCAGGTAACCTAAAATAAATTTCTCATTAGATCTTCTGCTATCTATTTTAAGTTTAGATGTCAGCACTCAGCAACCTAAAATAAATCATCTAGGGCCTTGTTTAGATGCCATCCAAATTCCAAGTTTTTTCACTCTCTCTCCATCACATCAATTTTTAGCCGCTTGCATGGAGTATTAAATGTAGGTAAAAAAATAACTAATTACACAGTTTTGTTGGAAATCACGAGATGAATTTTTTGAGCCTAGTTGGTCCACGATTGGACAATATTTGCCAAATAAGACGAAAGTGGTACTATTCATCGGGTTCATTTTTTTGCAAAGGCCCTGTTTAGTTCCCAAAAAATTTTGCGCAGTACCCGTCACATCGAATCTTGCGGCACATGCATGGAGTACTAAATGTAGACGAAAAAAAACTAATTGCACAGTTAGGTGAGAAATCGCGAGACGAAACTTTCAAACCTAATTAGTCCATAATTAGACACTAATTATCAAATACAAACAAACGAGCTACAGTACCAAAAACCAAAATTTTTTGGCTTCTAAACGCGGCCAAAGTGAACGAGGCCTAGGAAACAGTCTCAGCAGTCAGCAGTCAGCACTCAGCACTCAGCACCTCACCTCGCTGTCCAGACTCCACAGACTCTGATTCCAGCTCTGCTCAAGCTAGTAGTAGTAGCTTTCACGCTAGCAAACGAGCAACGGCGCGGTGGCCTGATAGATCGGTCTCATCTCAAGACGGACGGGGACAGCTCCCTATCGTATTCCGTGTTCCTAAACCTTACGCTTCTAGCTAGGGCCTCGTTTAGTTCCACCGAATCGGCGGCGGTAGATTTACCGTACAACACTGTAGTGCTACGTAGCATTTCGTTTGTATTTGATAATAATTGTTCAATCGTTGACTAATTAGGCTCAAAACGTTCGTCTCACAAAGTACAACCAAACTGTGCAATTAGTTTTTGATTTCGTCAACATTTAGTACTTCATGTATGTACCGTAAATTTGTTGTGACGGAGAATCTTCTTTTTATATAGTGCCAAAGTTTTGATTTCGGTGGAACTAAACATGGCCTAGGGCGCCGTCACGGTCAAAAGTTGGCAATTATCAATCGGGCAGCTTCAGTTTTCAAATCATAGCTAAACTAGACATGTGCTGTCTCCGAGAAGCGGGTGCCACTAGAACAAGTTGACGAAGGATGAGTAGGCCTCCTGGTTTCTGATAGTTCATGAGGATCAGCCATCAGACAAGGTGCCTGCAGCCTGCTGATATACAAATTGAAAGGCTTTGCCGATACGATTATACCATTATAATAAGAACTCATTTTGGTTATTATATTGTGCAAGAAACTTTCGGAAAGGAGGATTAAAGCAAAAGTCGAAAATAAAAAAGAAGAGAAACACACTCCAAATGCAGAAAAGGCGCCACGGTATAAGCAGCAGCACCGGGCCTAAGGGATGACAATGCATTTGGGGCCTGTTTGATAGCGACCTGGCAGGCAACTCACCGGTCAGGCAGTGATACCAGCCCAAATCCAACTCCCGAGGACGTTGCCTGGGCCAGACGGCTCCTGGCAGGCGCGAACCAAAACATGTCCTTGTACTCATCATCAGATTTTTTTTACCCATCAGACAACCCGAACTAGCCTTGTTCCTAAGTTTTTTCATTCTCTCTCCATCACATCAAATCTTTGGACATATACATAGAGTATTAAATGTAGATAAAAAAAATAACTAATTACATAGTTTGATTGTAAATTACGAGACGAATCTTTTGAGCCTAGTTAGACCATGATTGGACAATAATTGTCAAATACAAACGAAAGTGCTACAGTGTCAAATACTGATTCTCAACCATCATCTAAACAAGGCCCTAATGTACTGGTGTAATTTTGTACCCATGTCCATACCTATATGGGTACGGGTATCCATAGGCTATCCAAATAATACATACATTAAACTATGACTATACGAGCAAATAATACAACAACAAATATATAACAAATGTAATAGGAAAATGATATGGATGTCGCTCCTTCCTATATGGCACCAAGTGTGCTAGTTTGACTGTGTTTTAGAGAACATTAGGTTGGAAGATGGTTTTGAATTACAGTTGCATATCGGTGACGTATCAATGGATTTGTGGGTTCATGTAGTACAACACTATACCCATACCCACTCCAATGGGCAAGAAATATTCCGTTTAGTTCTAAAAAAGTTTTCCAAAAAGTGCTATAGTAGTCATCACGTTGAATCTTGCGATATGTGTATGGAGTATTAAATGTAGACAAAAAAAACTAATTGTACAGTTTCGTTGAAAATCGCGAAACGAACGTTTTGAGTCTAATTAGTCCATAATTGAACACTAATTGTCAAATAAAAACGAAAGTGCTACTGTAGCCAAATTCCTAAATTTCGTGACAACACAGCCTCGTCTGCCCTCATGGGTAGATAGATCGTGTAGCCAAATTCCTAAATTTCGTGACAACACAGCCTCGTCTGCCCTCATGGGTAGATAGACATCGAGTTTCGAGTCACGGGTCCTAGCAAACTGCTGTGAGGGCTGGCTTCATGCCATTTCGTTGGTAGATAATCTGACATCGGATGCCACAAGGATAGTACATATCTACATAATTAATTATACACTAAATAAGCAGTAGCCTTGTACTAGGAATGGTAGCAGGATCTACCTAGGCCTTGTTTAGATTACCCCAAAATTCCAAGTTTTTTCACTCTCTCTCCATCACATCAATTTTTAGCCACTTGCATGGAGCATTAAATGTAGGTAAAAAAAAAACTAATTGCACAGTTTAGTTGGAAATCACGAGATGAATCTTTTGAACTTAGTTGGTCCACGATTGGACAATATTTACCAAATAAGACGAAAGTGCTACTATTCATCGAGTTGAAATTTTTCTCAATCTAAACAAGGCCCTAGTATCTATCCGTGCTCAGAAATTAGTAACGACTAACAAATCCGCCGCCAACGCCCAACGCGCCGACGATGGTAGGGCCAGCGGGTCACGTGACGAGAACTGGTGTGCAGTGCAGTGCAGTGAACCGCTTCCGCGTCCGCCTTCAGCATCATGGCGTCCCATCCGGCCGGCCCTTATCGCCGGGGAGCGGTGGCCCGCCCGCGACGACGACCGCCACAACGGCTCGCGTGATCCCCTTGTTCCTGCCTCCGCGTCTCACACTCTCTCATGACTCCGTGGACACCAAATTCTGGCGGCTGATCAGATTTAGAACAGCCTCTCCGTTGCCCATACGCAACGCTCCGTGCTCCCGCTGCGGGCGGTTCCTGGAATTCAAGGTGCACATGCTGCTGCCACGCAAATTGCGGGTGACTCCAATTCTGTCCGCTTTGGCATGCCAAAACTGGATAAATAATACGGAGTATAGAGCATTCAAATCCAGTGGAAATTTTCCGGTAAAACCCTTTGCAGCAAAGAATTGAATTCCTACAGGTCATATGAAACTCAGAACTCATGGAATGGCTTCTTTCGTGATAAGACATTTGATGGAATACCGCCAAGAAACTAATCCTCATGGAGAATTTTCTTTCTTCTGATCCTGCCTCTTACTGAATTCCTAAGTTTATTCTTTCAATTTCCTATGTTTTTCAATCTATAGGATTACACGATGTTAGCGCATTCTATTTCTATGTTTTAATGGTTGTGTTGTGTGATGAGGACATCACTCATTCGGATGTACCCGCTGATCCTCCAACCGTCATGCAAGGTCTAATGACCCGAGCTCGAATACGTCAACTCAATTTAGAGGTAAGCTCATTCTTAAGCGATCCTTTTTATACTTTTGAGAATAGACTACTACCTAATGATGTTATCTTGCTTAGGAACATTGGAGAGGGTCATGAAGGACTTCGAGGAAGTGGTGGAGGCGATGATGACCAGCAAGGACATCCAACAGAAACTGGAGGCCCGGTCCAACATGATTTTGAGTCTGCCTCGGCCTTCAGAACCAGTCTGCCTTAAATTGGTCACCCACGACGCATCTAGACTCTGTTTTCGACGATCCACGTAAGGTTGGAAAGCTAATTTGATAAGGAAGACAATTCAAGTAGTCTCACGTCAAAAGCCCTTCAGAATCAACGGGAATCGTCTAAACAAGTCCGCGTCCAGAATCTGCCAGGGTGCTACGATACCGTCTTTTGGTCCGTTGGACCGTGTATCGTGTTTGGGCCTATTAGAGGGCGCATCCAGGGTAGACGACGACCCTAAGTCATTTATAATCATATGCCGCCGCCGTTATTAGGTTTTGGATTTTGCTTAGATTAATCTGTCAAGAACAGTTTCGCCGTTCATCGGTTCGTGAGACCCCAACTTCGTGAGATTAATTATTCATCTGTAATTTGGTTGCTTTCTTTTTTGTTCTTGATTGTGTTCTTCGTTGCACAGGCAGGGATTAGCCTTCTTGGTGAGGTCAGTCGGATCCGTGTCTCGGTTGATAACCAGAGGAGTTATGGTGCTAAGATTGTAATGTTCGATCTTTCGATCTAAAGCCAGATCGGTGTGTCATTCTCCGCCACAACGATAGTTACCACTACTTGATGGAAGATCGGGATCCATGTTCCCATTAAATGATAATCAGAGCTAAGGTATACCGTCAGGTTCACATTTATCCTCTAGTTTTGAGTGTTTCGCATTCGTCCCATAGTTCAGTGTCATACTCGTTTTTTTCCTGTCCTAGAACCTTCCGTGCTATAGCATTTGCATGTTTCAGTTTCAGAGTCCGTCGTGTTGAGTTTGTGTCCTAGTCGAGATCTTGTTGCTTGTTAGGTAGTGTTAGAGTCTAGTTCATGTGTTTTACCCTATCGTTTCCATCAAATCCTTGCTGCCGTGACCAATTTTGCGCGCATTATTCTCGTTTTGTTCTCTAATTCGGAGTCAATTCGTAAAACTGGTCTAGTTTTCACATACGA
The DNA here is from genome assembly GCF_019320115.1 of Miscanthus floridulus. NCBI lineage: Eukaryota > Viridiplantae > Streptophyta > Magnoliopsida > Poales > Poaceae > Miscanthus > Miscanthus floridulus. The sequence continues at coordinate 197,152,424 of NC_089587.1, forward strand.
ACTTGGATTTCGACGTTCCATATATCAAAATTAATCAGAAATTTTTTTGAATCCGTCCGTCCCCTGCAATGCAGGGTTTGGAAAATTTTATTTTAGCAAAAAAACTGGTCACAAGATCCTCTTTTCGTGGTCACAAGCTTTTTGTTAATTTTGAGCACGTCTTCTGATTTTTTCACAGGCCACGCCTTTCACTTATTTAAGCTTATATTTTCTGCAGTTACTTCTTTTGTGCTCCTAAGTAAAGAAAAAATATCAAAAAATAAAAATAAAAAGTCAAAAAATGCTAAAAAACACAACGACGGCAAAAAAATAGAGAACAAAGAGGAACAAAAGTGGAACAATTTCTAGAGGAGCATATAGAGAAGGCCAAAGTGAGTTGTGTTAGCATGTGCTGCTTGGTTCCTGTTTGTGTTGCTCTTGCTATCCACCAAACTTGTTTGTCACATACCTGGCACCTTGCTATCCACCATACTTGTTTGTCACACATCTGGCACTTGGAACATTTTAGACCAGCAACGAGAACAAGTACTTTGGACTATAATTCAACATTACTTTCTGTTATTGACTTGTATGTCAAATATACATATTATTCTTTTGTGTACCTTCCTAGCTCCACAAACTCTTTAGATCAGTACAGAAAAAGGCCCTTACAATCTCGGTACCACTGCCTCACAGATATCACAAACCAGCTGTCGGTTGTACCGCCCACCCACTGCTTGTGTTGGTAAGAACTTTGTAAGGGCTTGGTAAGACGCTTCCACTTGCTGTAAAAAGTGATACCACTGCAACCACGTAGTCATTTGGTAGGGATAACTTTCATCGTTTATTCCTGTTTTTGTGTTTATAATGGTAGGAGATGATCATACTAGAGATAACGGTCCTAAGGATTTCAACGAGTGTGTCAGCCAAGAGCAACTGCAAGCTGCTGTAGAGAATGCCCAAAAAGGATGAATGAGGCCATCAGAAAGGTCGTCACTAACGCACTCATTGAACTCAACATTGGCAACAGCATGGAGAGATTGGATAAATGAATTTTCACGCTAACCGATAAGATTACTGAGTTGGAAACCTTGGTGGCGGTCAACAACGATGTCTCCGGTAGCAACACCGATAGTCTCTTGCCAGAAGACACGGTGCATGATGCCACTGGGAACATAGATCGAGCAGCCTTCCGACAAGCAAGATTACGACGACGTCTTCGCCGTAACACGACAGGTATGGGTGGTGTCCACCACCATCAAGGTAATAAGCATGGTGTGCCCGATGATCCTTATACTAAGATTAAGTTCACAATACTATATTTTTTGGGTCATTATGATGCTGAGGGATATCTTGATTGGGAGATGATAGTAGAATAAAAGTTTAGTGCCCACCTTGTGCCTGAGCATCATAGAGTTTGATAAGCTACTAGTGAGTTTAAGGACTTTGCCATTATTTGGTGAATGAGCTAGCTACACAGGATGCTTTACCTAGTACATGGGAAGAACTTAAGGTAGCTATGCGTGATCGTTTTGTTCCTCCTTCTTATCATAGAGACTTGCGTAAAAAATTGATGCGTTTAGAACAAGGAGAGAAATCTGTACAGGATTACTATGGTGAGCTCCAAATGGGATTGATGTGTTATAGTGTTGTGGAGGGGAATGAAGATTCCATTTGTCATTTCTATTCAGGTTTGAGGCATGAGATTCAGGACATTATTGATTATAAAGAATTTAACACTGTCAACTAGTTGTTTCAGTTTGCTTTGCTTGCAGAAAATGAATTGTAGGGGCGTGAACAGCAGAGCAAGAGCAAGGTCAGCACCACATACACGCCACGCTCGGCACCATCTTCGGGGCTGACCAAGCCAACCACTTTTCGGGCACCTCCACCAGCGAGCAAGCGACCAGCAGCCTCTAGAGTTACCGCTACACCTAAGGCACCTTCCGCATGACCTTCAGATTCAGGTAAAAATTCTTTGCAGGTGCCTACCAAGAGTGTCTCATCCGTTGCATTGATGGGACGCACTTCGGGCATTTAGTGCCACTACTGCCATGGAATTGGCCATGTGTAGAAGGACTGCCCAAGTCAGCGGGCATACATTGCTACAGAAGATGGTTACATCAGCACCTCTGACATTGAAGATGAAGAAGACAAAGATACAGATGAGGAGGACGGCGAAGTCCTTGGTGATGAGGCCACAGCAGCCTATAGGAGCATCATTATATAGCGGGTGCTTAGCTCACAAGTACAGCAACCTGAGAAGCTACAACGCCATAACTTGTTCTAGATTTTCTTCATCATCAGGAACCATCGAGCACGTGTCATAATTGATGGAGGTAGCTACAATAATTTGGTGAGTTCTGATTTGGTCAAGAAGCTTGGCTTGACCACATGCCTGCTCCCACGTCTATACCATATTCAGTGGCTAAATGATTCTAGAAAAGCAAAGGTAACACAAACTTGTAGAGTTTCATTTTCCATTGGTTCTTATGCTGATTCTGTTGATTGTGATGTGGTACCTATGCAAGCCTGTTCACTCCTATTGGGTCATCCTTAGGAACATGATAATGATGCTACACACCATGGTAGAAATAATAAATACACTTTTGTGCATAAAGGAAAGAAAATTACTTTGGTACCTTTGACCCCTGCTCAAATTGTACAAGTTGATAGAGAACGCGCTACTAGTTTACATGATGTTCAATCTAAAAATTAGCAAGTTGCTAATTCTATTCTTCCACCTAAAAAGGATAAGTCTACATCTATTTCTAAGGCCGAGGGGATTAAATTGAAGGGTGGTGTTATGCTTGCAATAAAATGTGACTTTGCTGAAATTTCTGGTGAAATATTTGCCATGCTTTGGTATGTAAACGAGCTATGTTTTCGCTTGATGATATTGTTAGCTTGGCGCCTCCTGCTGTCACTAACCTTTTGTAGGAGTATGAGGAAAATTTTTCAGCTGAGATTCCCCCGGGGCTGCCACCTATGACAGGGATAGAGCATCAAATCGATTTAATTCCAGGAGCAACCTTGCCCAACCGTGCTGCCTATCGAACCAATCCTGAGGAGACTAAGGAAATTCAGCGGCAAGTTCAAGACCTTTTGGACCACGGGTATATATGTGAAAGCCTTAGTCCTTGTGCTGTTCCTGTACTTTTGGTTCCTAAAAAAGATGGAACTTGGCGTATGTGTGTTGATTGTAGAGCCATCAATAATATTACTATTCAGTATCGACATCCTATTTCTAGGCTAGACGACATGCTTGATGAGTTGTGTGGTTCTATAATTTTCACTAAGATTGACTTGCGAAGTGGCTACCACCAAATTAGAATGAAACTTGTAGATGAATGAAAAACCGCGTTTAAAACCAAATTCAGGTTATATGAGTGGTTAGTAATGCCTTTTGGTTTGACAAATGCACCTAGCACTTTCATGCACTTAATGAATGAGGTTTTAAGAGCTTTTATTGGTCATTTTGTGGTAGTTTACTTTGATGATATATTGATTTACAACAAGTCTTTGAACATATGGATCACTTACGTGCTGTTTTTAATGCTTTACATGATGCACGTTTATTTGGTAATCTTGAGAAGTGCATCTTTTGCATGGATCAAGTTTCTTTTCTTGGCTATGTTGTAACTCCACAGGGAATCGAGGTGGATGAGATAAAAATTGAAGTCATAAAGAGCTGGCCGGTTCCCCAAACCGTCACACATGTGAGGAGTTTTCATGGTCTTGCAGGATTCTACCGCTGCTTCGTCAAAGATTTTAGCACTATTGCTGCCCCATTGCATGAGTTGACGAAGAAATGGGTGGTGTTTCATTGGGGAAAAGGCACATGAGGAGACCTTTGACACTTTGAAGGACAAGCTCACACACACACCATTGTTGCAACTTCCAAACTTTGGTAAGACTTTTGAGCTAGAATGTGATGCTAGTGGAGTTGGCATTGAGGGTATTTTGATGCAAGATGGTAAACCCATTGCTTACTTTAGTGAAAAATTGCATGGCCCTATTCTAAATTATTCCACATTTGATAAGAAATTGTATGCACTTGTCCGTTCTTTAGAGACATGGCATCATTATTTATGGCCTAATAAATTTATGATTCATTCTGATCATGAATCACTTAAGTATCTTTGCTCTCAATATAATCTGAATCGTAGGCATGCTAAATAGGTTGAATTTATCGAATCTTTTTCTTATATTATCAAACACAAGAAAGGGAAGGATAATGTGATTGTTGATGCTTTGTCTAGATGATATACATTGCTGTCTTAACTTGATTTTTGGTCTTGAATCAATAAAAGAACAATATGTGCTTGATCCAGATTTTAAGGACGTGTTGCTGAATTGTAGAGAGGGACGTACATGGAATAAGTTTATGATCAATGATGGGTTTTTGTTTAGAGCTAACCGCCTATGCATTCCAGTTGGTTCTTTCTTCTTTTGTTGTTACAGGAGGCACATAAAGGTGGATTGATGGGACATTTTGATGCCAAAAAGACGGAGGATGTGCTGTCCACACATTTCTTTTGGCCAACGATGAGGCAAGATGTAGAATGATACGAGGCTCAGTGCGCCACATGTCAAAAAGCTAAGTCTCGGTTGAACCCACATGGTTTGTATATGCCTCTTCCTGTTCCTTCTACTCCTTGGGCTGATATATCTATGGATTTTATGTTGGATTTGCCAAGGACTAAGAGGGAGAGGGATAGTATTTTTGTGGTGGTTGATCGTTTTTCTAAGATGGCACATTTTATTCCTTGTCATAAGAGCGACGATGATGTTCATATTGCTGACCTTTTCTTTCAAGAAATCGTTCGCTTGCATGGTATGTCTTCTACTATTGTTTTAGATCGAGATGCAAAATTCTTAAGTCATTTTGGCGCACTTTGTGGAATAAATTGGGCACCAAGCTGTTGTTTTCTACAACATGTCATCCCCAAACTAATGGGCAAACTGAGGTAGTGAATTGAACATTGTCCACCATGTTGAGAGCAATTTTGAAGCACAATTTGAAGAAGTGGGAAGAGTGTTTGACACATGTGGAGTTTGCATATAACAGGGCGGAACATTCCACCACCAAGGTAAGTCCTTTTTTAGATAGTGTATGGTTTTAACCCCTGCGCTCCTATTGATCTTTTGCCTTTACCTACCACTGAGAGAACACAAAGTGATGCTAGAGAGCGTGCTGATTTCATTTGTATGTTGCACGAAACAACTAAAGCAAATATTGAAAACATGAATGAAAAGTATAGAATTGCTGGTAGTAATGGTAGAAAAGAAATTAAACTTGAACCGGGTGATTTGGTTTGGTTACATTTGAGAAAAGATAGATTTCCTGAGCTACGTAAGTCTAAATTAATACCAAGAGCAGCTGGTCCTTATAAGATAATTGAGAAAATAAATAATAATGCCTATAAACTTGAGTTGCCACCCGAATTCGGGGTTAGTCCTACTTTTAACATTGTAGATTTGAAGCCTTATTTGGGAGAAGAAGATGAGCTTGAGTCGAGGACGACTCAGTTTCAAGAAGGGAGGATGATGAGGACATCACTCCTTTGGATGTACCCGCTGATCCTCCAACCGTCATGCAAGACCCGATGACCCGAGCTCGAATGCGTCAACTCAATTTAGAGGTGAGCTTGTTTTTAAGCGACCCTTTTCATACTTTTGAGAATAGACTACTACCTAATGATGTTATCTTTCTTAGGAACATTGGAGAGGGTCATGAGGGACTTGGAGGAAGTGGTGGAGGCGATGACGACCAGCAAGGACGTCCAACAGAAATCGGAGGCCCGGTTCAACATGATTTTGAGAGTGCCTCGGCCTCTAGGACCAGTCTGCCTTAAACTAGTTACCTAAGACGCATCTGGACTATGTTTTTGATGATCCACATATAGTTGGAAAGCTAATTTGATAAGGAAGTCAATACAAGTGGTCTCACGTCAAAATCTCTTCAGAATCAACGGGAATCATCCAAACAAGTAAGTGTCCAGAATCTGCCATGGTTCTACGACACCGTCTTTTGGTCCGTTGGACCGTGTATCATGTTTGGGCCCATTAATGGGTGCGTCTAGGGTAGGCGACGACACTAAGACCTTTATAATCATACGCTGCCACCATCATTAGGTTTTGGGTTTTGCTTAGATTAATCTGTCAAGAACAGTTTCGCCGTTCATCGGTTTGTGAGATCCCAACTTCGTGAGATTAATCATTCATCTATAATTTGGTTGCTTTCTTTCTTATTCTTGCTTGTGTTCTTTGTTGTGTAGGCAGGGATTAGCCTCCTTGGTGAGGTCAGCCAGATCCATCCAGATCCGTGTCTCGATTGATAACCAGAGGAGTTGTGGTGCTAAGATTGCAGGGTTTGATCTTTCGATCTAAAGCCGGATCGGTGTATCATTCTCTGCCACAACGATAGTTACCACTCCCTGATGGAAGATCGGGATCCCTATTCCCATTATTGTGTTTCTTTTGTTTTATGAACCACACAAGACAATGCGAGTTTCTATCGATATACCGAGAAAAATATAATCCTATGGCTTAGAAGACCATAATAAGGAAAATGAGAAAAAACTAAAAAACAACTATGGTAGACTGACTAAACAAGCTCATGTCAACAAGCGTGAATGCATCATCACACGCCAAGGAGGGAGCCTAGCACCGAAACGACTGCTAATATGCGTGACCGAACACCACCATGCTAATAATCAAGCTCTAAACGCAATGCCTATCATTATCATCACTATAAGCACCACATTATCTACCATGGGGACTCCTAGGAGTCAGATGGATAGAGGGATGGGAGGAAGGATTATATTAACATCAAGAGCATCGCCATTGTTGAAGCCATTGAAAAGATGGAGAGAGTAAAAAACATGATATCTAAAGGAGACGCCTCTAACAAAGACGTGAGACCAAGAGCATCGCTGGCAAGCTCAAGAGGACTTGAACATGATGTTCACTAAGAGACTTATGGTGGCAATTATACTTATTGTACCTTTATCCAAAAACTTAGATTTTAAAGTATTAAAAATAAGGATTTTAGTCATAGGTTGCACTATTATTACTTCGATGGTATAAACGATCGCTTAAGCCTCCACCACAACGTTGAAGATCAGGAGTAGAGGGTTTGAGTTTGAGGTGAGATGAAGGAGGCAACATTGCTAACCCCAAGAGGGTAATACATATATGCCCTCTTTGGTAGGGCTTCTCAACAGCTTTGGCTTCAGCTTCTCTGTATCTTTAGGTAAAGCCTTGTCAAACACCTCTATGAGAAACGGCTTCTGCAATGAAGCACCAGAGAGCTGAAGCTATTTTTGACTTGTGCAAGTGCTGGAGTGTGGATTCTCTAGCTTCGGTAGCTTTTTGTGAGCTTGTGCATTGAAGACGTGTTTTGGCTCCTCCTGCCAAACAATCCCTTAAGATTAACAATACCAATTTACTCAAAAATATCTCAAAGATCAGAATGGTCATAGCTATCTTTGATATGCATTAATCTATCCACTATTAAAGATATTAATTTTTATGGTTAAAAACTATTAATATATACATGTCATAATGTTTTAGTTAAAATATATACATATATCTAAAGTAGCAAATGAATATGATTTTATTTATTTGATAGTGTCATTGGTACGAGTCATCAAGGAAACATTTGCTATCTACCTAGAACCTAGTACAATTTAGAGATTTTCACTATGTAAATCATAATCACAAAGAGAATAAGATCCAAACATCTCTCATATTTTTCAACAATCCAAATTTAAATCCTATACATAATTATTATGAGAATATGATCCAAATAGGGCCTCAGACATCGTGCATTGTTTAGGGTGATTTCTAGACGGTGGCTTTAGGTTGGAACTGCCATTATATGTCTTCTTCTGCTTAGATATGCAAGAATAAATTGTTTTTGTTGACACAACTGCTTAATAGTATTACTAGTCCATCAACCAGTGCTCTCACATGAGTTTGAATCTTACAAGGCTTAAGAATTAGGGTTTATTTAGATGATGTAATTTCTGAAAACTTTGGTATCGGATATTGTGGTTTTATAAGCTAAATAGATACAAACCTGTCATTTAGAAAAATGAGGTCATGGGTAGATCGCGTTTCTAAAACTCTAAAATGACTACATATTTGATAAAAATATGGTTTTAAAACTATAAGGTTTGTTGCATCCAAACACCCGAGAGCTTTTGAAAGCGAAGTATTTTACAAAATCATAGTATTTTTCCAATACTCTGGGAAGACGTTTCTGCCAAACAAGACCTTAGATGTTAAAGTTGATAATTGACATGGAGGCTCTCTTGGAGACCTCTTGTTGGAATTTAGAGGATTGTTAGCACAATATGTATTTAGTTCAAACCTAGGTTTAAGATATATAAGTTCGTGTTGCATCCTTTTTCGACATCATAATCTGAATTTTAGCTTTCGGCTTAAAAATATCAAGATACCCAAGAGGGGGTTGAATTGGGCTAAACCAAAATTCTCGCAAAATTAAGGCCTATCACTTAGTCCATTTCATCCTTTGTGCCTAGATTGTGTTTCTAGCCTATGCACAAAGTTTTGCACTCTAGTTTCAAACCTATACTTAGCATGGAAATACTAAGAATATAAAGGCATAAAAGTAATTGCACAAATATAAATTCTCAAAGTAAACAGAGGGTTAGGAACACAACAATGTTTTTGTGAGATATCGGAGAGTCGACACTTCCCACTAGTCCTTGTTAGAGCACTCGCACACGGGTATAGTTCCCTTTGATCCACACAAGGACCAAGTGCTCTCTACGGGTTGATTTTTCATCACTCTGGTACGGTGAAAAACCCACAACCCTTTACACCATGAGTTGGGCCTCTCACAAGCTTCATCGAGAGATCGCCAAGCTTCCAATCACTCCCAAGCCATCTAGATGATGTCGATTCCCAGAAGTAACCAGCACAAACTCTCACTTGATCTAATGAAGCCTAACGAGACTAGTGGATGCACACTTGTTACTCTCCCAGCACTAATGGAGTCCTTAATCTTGTAATTAGCAAATTCGAATCACTCCACTAAGTTTGAACTCTCCCTTGCTCACAAATGAGTGTATCCTGCTGTTCAAAGCGGCAAGAGAGCGTCCATAATTGATATGGAGTGACACACGCAATTAGCTGTTACTACTCCACTACATGGAAATTAGCGTTACCGGATCATCCGGTGACCCTTTGAACAGAGTCTTGTTCGGCTGGTATTAAAGCCGGCTGATAAGCTGATTTTAACTTATTTGCTGTGAGCGAAAAAATATTGTAGACTCTAGCTAATAAGTTCAAGCTAACAGGCCGTAGAGCATCGGAAGAATCAGGTAACTATCCAATGGCTAGTTTGCAACTAGCTATTACTGTATGGGGTAGACCACTGTAACGCATGGTCCGGTGCTAGATGGCTGAATTTTTCTCTAGTTGCTTATTGGACAGCACCGGATGACGCGGTGCCAAGCATGGGATCAATCCGGTGAGTCCTTGACTCCTCTATTGGTGATACCTTCAGATATACAAAATCTCCCATGAATAGAGGAGTCATGGCGAAGATACCAACACGTTCACCATGACTAGGCGCATCGATTTGTGGCACTACTGAGATTAATTACGACACGATACAAGCACTCCGCCGGCCATGGCGGATACGGTGGCTCGGCGACACTACACCGGCGACAGGAGCCCGGTAGCGATTAAATAAATGGCACAGAAAGGTCCAACAGCTCACCCTGAACGCGATGGAGCAAAGAGTGAGGTCGAAGGATCAATGGAGATGTTGGTCGACGTCCACGGTGATCACGGCGGCGCAAACAACGACGACGGCGGTGAACCGGTGACTGTGATGGACAAATGGACCAAGCAATGAGGTATTTAGCACCACGACATCGAGACGAAGCTATAGGTACACTAAGCAAGAGCCAAGACTCACCGGAGAGCGCTGGCCATGGTGAAATGAGATCACCGGTGAGGTTGCCGGCTGCGAGGAAGAAAGGTTCGCACAGCGGGTTCCCGATGGAATCAGGTGACCCAAGCTGGCTGGATGGATGCGCAAGAAGGAGATGGAGCTGGAACTGGCTTGGCTGCGACGGTGGAGCACTACGGCAACGGTGCGGGCTCGCCAGAGTTGAGCTGAGGCGACGGGAAAAAAATAGAGCAAGGGAAAGGAAGAACGGCGACGACACTAGGGCTTTATAGGGCGGCCAAGGAAGCAAGAGGAAGACACATCGCGGCCTTCTTCACGCCAGCACGAAGCCAAGGGCGGCCACAGGCGCGACTGGAAGCCCGGAGAAGGACGCCGGCGGTGGGGCGGTCGCCATGGCACTGTTCCACTTATTTACAAAATTGCCATTCGTTTTCAAAGCCAAATTACTCCCAAATTTGTATAACAACTCAAAAATCTCCAAAAATAAAAAGTTGCTCAAAATTCAAAGTTCTACAACTTTGCTTTTATAAACACCCCCTAATTCGGTCTACATTTTGAAATGAAATTTTGAATTCAAATAGGGGACATTTAACGAATTTCGCCTTTTCAAATTATTTCAATTTTTTCAAAACAACTTTGAAAACTTCAAAAACAAACTTTGTATAACTTGACAAGCTCTACACTTTTGCTTTTAGGCTCAACCCCAACATGTGCTTAGATTTTGAAATGAGTTTTCAGGGTAGGATTTAAATACTGAAAATCAGGGTTTTCTTGAAAATTCAAATCCAAACCAAATTTTGAACTTGATTCAAATAATACAATCCAACATATACCACATAAAGGTAAACTTGTTTTAGTGTACGCATATCAAAATTTCCACTAAGGCCAAATGCTTTGCAATGCATATGATGACATGGCAGATTTTAGTATTTAAACACCCAAGATGTTACATCTATTCAACTAGCCCTAGCTGAAATGCATGTAGCACATGATACAGTGACACCACCGTATTAATGTAGCCTAGCTAAACTCTATGGCGAAGTAAACATAGTAATGCAAAAAAAACTACTCCACCCAAAATGAATGTTGTTCTTGCTTTCTGAGAATCAAACAATTTCAAATTTCACCGTATATATATACAAGAAAATATTTATAGTACATAATTAGTATAATTAGATAGACATTGAAAATGAAACAGTTTGCTGGTGGACACGGAGAGTGACATCTCTTTGCTAGCGGACATAAAAAATAAAGCAGTTTACTGGTGGAGACTCTGTTTCCCATCAAATTTGCTGGTAGACACCGCGTCCAATAAAATATTCATTTCTGATTTAGGAGGATGGAGAAGAGTGATGAAATGACATTTTTGACCCCTGCCTCTTTTTTTCCTCCTCCATCGCTTTCTCTTTTTTTCCCTCATTCCACTTCCGTGGCCAGGCGGCGCCCATGGCTAGGAGACAGCGCCACCGCGGACAGCGGTAGCACCACCAACACCTCGTTGGGCTCCACCCGCAACCTCAGCATTACCTGAAACAACCGAAATGCCTTGATCGGTGCCCGCAGCGAGCAGCGAAACATTGGCGCACGCGGCGAGCAGGGCACGGCACCCGACAAGAGTAGCGAATGACAGTGGACGCAGTCAGCAGGCAGCGAAGGACTAGGGTTGCGAAACGTCATTACGGATGTTGCGAGCAGGGCGCGGGCCAGCGCGGCACCCGGTGTGATTAACGAAACGATGGTGTCGCATCGAGCAGGACACAGGCCGGGGCGGCGAAAAGCAGACACGGCGAGCAGGGGAGAGCGCGAGCTCCGCTCCGTCGACGCGGGCTATGTCGCAGCCTCGCGGGCATGCGCGAGCTCCGCCGCTGCCTTGCCGACATGCGTGATCTCCGTCGCGGCCATGCAGGGCGGGCGCAGGCTCCGCTACGGCCTCACGGGCACGCGTGGGCACGCAAGCATGGGCACAGGCTCCACCGCGGCCTCTTGGGCTCGCGCGATCTCCGTTGTGGCCTCGTGAGCGTGGGCGCGGGAGGCATGGTGTGTTCGGCTGCATTCTCTTGAACAGCGCGCGCGTTGCGGTCATTTCCTCGGTGCGGGCGTACATGTCCAGCAGCGCAGTGGGGTGGAGAGGGGGTGTGCGGTGCAGAGGAGGCCGCAACATCACGGAGAGGAGTGCCAGCGCCATGGTTGGGTTGGGCGTGCAGTGGAGGAGCGCCCCGTCGAGATCCAGGTGGCCGAACACGGCATTTATGGGCACTCATCCAATCGAGACGGCCGGTAGGGCACTAGGCACTAGGCACTAGGCGACGCCGTAGACAGAGACAGTGAGCTAGGGAGAGAAGAAAGGGAGACTCACGCTCGCGTGGCCGAAAGTCCCTACAGCCAGCGAACCCGCATGGTCTCCGCTCCATGGCTTGCATGGTGCATGGCCTCCGCGCCATGGCCCCGCAATGCTCTGAGCCCATGGCTGACAACAGCCTCTGCTCGTCGTGGCCCAACGCCCGTGACTGGCGCACCTGCATGGCTGGCCTCTGCTCATCGTTGATGGAGGAGCTTGGGAGTATGGGGAAAAAAGAAGGGGAATTATCGGTGTGCATTTAAAAATCGTAAGTTTCTGGAAAAGTTTGGTCTTCAGCACCACTGCTCTAACTTTTTTGTGCCCTCCATGCCACTACCGTCAGTTTGGGCTCTAACGCCGTCAAACTGTAGGTGTGAAAAGTCAAAAATACCCTTAAGTCTAAATATGTCATTAATTTTTTAAGCATCTTAACGACTTCAAATGGAAAAACTAAAAACGAGAAAGTTGTAGATCTCGTCGAGATCTATAATTTTCATATAAAAATATCTTTACTTAATTCCGCAAAAAAATATGATTTGATATGATTAATATATCTTAGAAAAATCATATCATTTTTTGCGTAATTAAATGAAGATAATTTTTATATGAAAATTATAGATTTCAATGAGATCTACAACTTTCTAGTTTTGAGTTTTTTCATTTGAAGTCGTTAAGATGTACAAAAAAAATTAATGACATATTTAGACTTAAGGGTATTTTTGACTTTTCACACCTGCAGTTTGACGGCGTTAGAGCCCAAACTGACGGCAGTGGCATGGAGGGCACAAAAAAGTTGAAGCAGTGGCGCTGAAGACCATTGAACTTTTTCATGGGCACACAGAGCATTGTGATCTTTTTAATGGCACACAGGGAATTCCCCCAAAAAAAGGAGGAAGAAGAAAGAGGCAGGGGCAAAAATATCATTTCACGGCTCTTCTCACTCCTCCCAAACTAGAAATGAATATTTTATATTTTTTTGCGTGCGATGTTCACCAGCAAATTTGATAAGAAGCAGAGTACCCACGAGCAAAGTGGTCTATTTTTTAGGCTTTTACATGTATGCCATTAAGAAAGTTTATAATTACACTAAAACCATTAAAAAAGATGACAGCACACAGGTGCCACTGCTCTAAACTTTTTTGCCTTACGAGCCATTCCATCCAAATACAGTGCTAACTATGGCTAACGGAGGGGGAAAAGACAAGCATGCCCTCAGTAAGAAAGAGGCTATCTAATGGTGCTTTGGCGCCAATCTGATAGGCCTTTGGCGTCAAAAAGTCTCCCTGGGTGGCTCCTATAAATAGACAGCACTGAGGTCCCTCCCCCACTCAGTTCTCTCTCCAATCAGTTCCCTCTCCATCGTTCTCTCTCTTCTTCATGGTCTGTGTTGCCAAGTCTAAAGCTTCAAGCGCCTTTGTGAGGAGAGGTGGGGGGGGGGGGGTAAGGCAGGTCCTTTGCCTCAACTACGGTGTGCTTGCCAATCCGTTCACATTGATGACCACTGGCAACATGCGCCGTGTCTTCCACAAGTGTTCCTACTTTTTAGTTTGTGTTGCTAACTTGCTATTTATTTGGCTCTACAATGTTGGTTTCGCTATTTGGTTCATAATCTAGTGTTGCTTTGGTTTTTAGGCTGGAGGTTGTTAGTGAAAGCTCTAGTTTGGTTTTGGTGAATTGATGGAACCTTAAGTGCTAACCTAGTTTATCAAGTGATCATGATAAAGGTAGCACACTCCAAGTGGTGAAGCAAATGAAGATCATGACATGATGATAGTGATGCCATGGTAATGATCAAGTGCTTGGACTTGAAAAGAAGAAAGAGAAAAACAAAATGCTCAAGGCAAAGGTATAAAGGGTAGAAGCCATTTTGTTTTGGTGATCTAGACACTTAGCGAGTGTGATCACATTTAGGTTCGATAGCCGTACTATTAAGAGGGGTGAAACTTGTATCGAAATGCGGTTATCAAAGTGCCACTAGATGCTCTAACTCATTGCATATGCATTTAGAATCTAGTGGAGTGCTAACACCCTTGAAAATGTTTGTGAAAATATGCTAACACATGTGCACAAGGTGATACACTTGGTGGTTGGCACACTTGAGCAAGGGTTAGGAACATCACCGACGGAGTATCCGCCCGTAGAGTGCGGACAGTCTGACGGTGCCACCGACACCCTAGATAGAAAAGATAGAGGTCACTGTAAGTGACCGAACGCTGGTCTCGGTTGGACCGACGTGTTCGGTCAGTGGTAGCAGAGGGCGCGCAACATCGGTCTCTGACCGGACACTAGGTCACAAACTGACCGAACGCTGGAAGGCCGCGTCTGGTCCTGCTGATGTGGCAACACACAGTGTTGAGGGTGACTAGTCGGACGCCGGTTGTGTCTGGTCAAGCATGACTGGACGCGTCCGGTCGTGAAAAGTCGTCTCTAGATGCTTACTAGAAACGACTGGACGTCGAGGTTCTGTGTCCGGTCACTTTGAGCTACTGCGTCCGGTCATCACTTGACCGCTGAGATCGGGCGATCAACATTTGAAGAGTGGGGACACGTGGCATGCATTGCGTGACCAGACGCTGAGGTCTAGCGTCCGGTCAATATGACTGAAGCGTCCGGTCACCCCGTGTTGTGCCCAGTGAAGGGGTACAACGGCTCTATTTCGTAGGGGCTTCTATTTAAGCCCCATGGTCGGCTCAAGCTCACTCTCTTAGCCATTTGCATTGACATAGCAACCTTGTGAGCTTAGCCAAAGCCCTCCCACTCATCTCCATCATTGATTCATCATCTTTGTGAGATTGGGAGAGAATCCAAGTGCATTTCTTGAGTGTTTGCATCTAGAGGCACTTAGTGTTCATGTTCGCTGTGGGATTCGCTTGTTACCCTTGGTGGTTGCCGCCACCTAGATGGCTTGGAGCAGTGAGGATCATCGAGCGGAGGTTGGTGATTGTCTCCGGCTCTGATCATGGTGATTGTGAGGGGTTCTTGACCTTTTCCTAGTGGAGAGGCAAAAGGTACTCTAGTGGATTGCTTGTGGCTTGTGTGATTCTCATCTTGTGTTGGTTGTGCAGCACCCTATTGAGGGATTGGCATATAATGCCAATTAGCTCGTGAACCTCCAAGTGAGTGAATCGCCACAATGAGGAGTAGCTTGTCGGCAAGCAAGTGAACCTCGGTAAAAAATTATTGTGTTCATCATTTTATTCTGAGGTGATTGGTGTTCATTGGTATTCATTCTTGGGATTAATTGGCTCCTTCCTCGACATAGCGGTATAAACAAATTGCTCACTCTCTTTACTTTACTACAAACTAGTTGTCAAGCTGTTTAGTATAGCTAGTTGTGAGAGCTTGTTAGTTCGATTAGTGTGGCTCTTTAGTTAGCCTTTGAGAGCACATTAACTTAGTGTAGTATCATAGCTATTGTATGGATAGAAACTATATAAACTAGAATTGTGGTAGATGGCTTGCCTTTTTAGTAGGCTAGCGCAACACTTGCTTTGCCTCATAATTGTCTAACCGGATTGTTAAGTGTTGTTGTAGAAGTTTTAATAGGCTATCCACCCCTTCTCTAGCCATTAGGACCTTATAGTTAGTACTATCAGTGGGAGAATGAAATGGGGAAGACTAGTGTACAGAAAGTGGCTCCTACAACAACTTTGTCTCATGTTCCTCTTTAGGCAGTGCCAGCAGCTGCTGCTATCCTGACTCCCACTCCAATGGCTCTCATCCAGGAAGGTGGTCAGACTGGTGGAGTAGTAGTGCAAGATAGGGTTATGCATCATCTCGGATGGATTGAGAAGCTAGTATTTGTTGCCATGTTCCTTTCCTTGTATGCAATTATGAAGAAGTAGGGTCCAATGTATGTGTGTGTGTCACTGTATTTGTATGCTTGAATCAATGAATGAATGAGTCAATGAAGGATGGATGATTGCAGTCTAGAAATATAAATTTTTCAGATTGTACATTCACCAACATGCAAACCTTAATACATTACAAACATAAGTAGTGCTCATGGTTCAGATTGTTCACCAACATGCAAACTATAGACCACAATTTCATCTAACACTAGTAGTTTGTCCAGAGCAAGTACCATAAACTACATGTCCTGAACAAGCAAAATATTACAGCTCCATTACATCAGCATTTCATAGCACAAAAGCCAAGGTGTTCTCTAGGAGTACAACACCAATGCATCATCAAAACAACATGGGGGAGTCACCTTTGTTAATTCCAGTAGCAGTTGCTTCTCGCTTCTGGTATTTGCAGCTAGGCTACAATGGTAACCTGGAGCCTTGGTGCGTGTTCCCCTAGCTGGAGTGGCAGACACATTTTTCCTTGGTGTAAGCTTCATCTTCAATCCAATCTTCCTCCTTGGTGTATGACTATAGCAGTTGAAGCTTCCTGTGGCTCATGCTGAACTACAACATCTTCATTATAAGGGGCATGGTGCACAATTTAAATAGGAATAGGTTCATTGGATCCAGTTCTAGATCTTGTGGTACATGAAACATGAAGTTTAGTTTGGGCTGTTGGCATTGCAAAAAAATAGAAAGAAATGGAGAAGTGGCATACCTGCTAGAGAAAGAAGTAGTAGTAGAGACTAAAGTACTTGTTGCTACTCCCTTAGATTTAGAGACAGATGAAGAAGAAGAGGAGTTTCTCTTTCTTTTCTTGTGTACAACATTCTCCACTGCCTTATTAGGAGGGAACACCATCCCAGTGGCCACAATAATACCTGTCTCTATGATAGTTTAGCTGCTTTTTTCTACCTCTTCTTCGGTAGACCCCTACAGATGAAATTTTAGTTATGTTAAATTATTTAATGCAGTTCATATCATATATGAATAAATTTTAGTTATGAGAAGTTCACCTGTCAGCCTCTATTGCAGCAATGTCTGCTGGACTCCCAGTCTTGCAGGTATACCAGTGGTGCCCTAACTCATGGCATATTGGACACTCATGCCTCTTTAATTTCCTTTTGCTACCTCCTTCAACTACCCCTTTGTACCTGTTCTTTCTTCTACCAGTTGTGGACTTGAGCAAGGGAGGATGCATGAAGAATCCATGTGTGGCATTAGGCCACATAGACTTGTCAGGAATGGATGGGATGGCACTTTCATATGCAGCTTTGAATTTGGCAACATAATAGCATTCATCCACAATATCTAACCCTTGTCAGGAATGGATGTCTTATAGCTTTTCACCTCGTATAGATGTTATGTAGGTAATTGCATGCTTGCATGGTATTCCTGACCGTTGCCGAGCCCTGCAGGAACATGTCCTATTTCTTAAGTCCACAACAAATCTGAATCAAGTCCCCCCTTAGCACAAACTTCAGCAACTCTATCATGTTCTGTGATGACCTCAATGTCTAGGTTGAAGTTGTCTTCCCTCAGCTGCTGCATAACATGAGGTAGAATCTTCCCTACAAACTTCTTGGCCACCTTTTTCCTAGTATTCCATTTAATCAATAGCTTCTGCCTTATGGTATCCATCAAATCATCAATATGCTTGGCCTTCTCTTCCTTTATCCAGTTATTGAAGGACTCGGCCAAATTATTAGTTACATAATCCACCTTGGAATCTATGCCAAACTGACTTCTGGTCCATAGCTTCTTGTAAGTCTGTTGCAGGTACTTCATTGCCTTAGGTTTGGCTGTAGCCATGGCCTGGTAGTGTTTATCAAACATGTATTTGCTCCAAGAGTAGGCAGATGCTCATAGGTGATCATCAAAATTTTTACCACTGAACATTTTCTTAAAATTTTGAACTAAATGCCACATGCACTCTCTATGTTCAGCATGTATAAAGACCTCACTAACACTATGCATTACTGCCTGCCCATAGTCTGTGTAGAATGTTAAACCAGGTGGGGTGCCTATTACTTCCTTCAACCTCTCCATAAACCAAACCCAGTTTTCATTTGTTTCAGAATCAATGACACCTATTGGTACTGGGTACATCCAGTTGTGCGCATCAGCTGCACAAGCAATGCACAACTGATCCCTGAACTTTCCACACAAGAAAGTGCTATCTACTGCCAAATATGGTCTACAACCTCTAAGGAAGCCATCAACACATGGTTTCAGGGCAAAAAAAACTATTAAACCTAATCTTCTTGTTGATGGTGTGGTGATCAATCACAACAAATGAACTAGGACACGTTTCATCGAGCTAGGCCTTGAATCTATACAGGTTATCAAAACTTTTATTCTAGGGCCCATATAGTTTATCCAATGCAAGATTCTTACCATGGTACACCCTCCTATACGGTATCAAGATTTTGTACTCATATTTTAGCCTCCTTCAGAGTTTAGTAGCACCAACAGTTGCATCTTCTTTCAACTAGTCAATCACTTGTTCATAGACCCAAAACTATGTAACCCCTTTACATACGCCAGACCTCCTTTTGCTTTGATAGGTATGGGGATATGGGTTCCTCTTCACCTACAAATGGCATAAAAATGAAATGCTTATATCTTAAAATAACTGACAGATAAAAAAGCATACAAATTCAACACTAACAGATTACCTTAATTGATTCATCATCATTCATGGTTGAGGCATGAATTCTCCACCTGTAGCCCTCAGTACTTTCACAGCAGTAAACTCTGTACCTTTCTGTGTCACTCTTTTCAATGTCATAATGAAACTCATGTTTGATAGTATGTGAAGCTAAAGCCAGCTTAAATGCATACATGTCTCTATACACACTGCCTACTGTCATAGGAGGATCCTTGTTGTCATACTCAGCATCAGGCATATGATCAGGCTCATTATCTTTAACAATGTCATCTACATCCTCCATTTCATAATCATCATCATCAGACACAGATTCATCATCACTGTCTGTTTCATAGTATATATCTGCATCAGATCCTTCACCATCCCTTTGTTTGCTGCAACCTTGACTCTGAGGTTTTGGAGGTGGTGGATGTTGAGGACCAAGGTCTATATACAACCCTTCCTCATCAACACCCCATGCTCATTGGATGGGTTTGGGTTAGCCAGGTATTCATCATCTGTAGTTCACTCT
Source organism: Miscanthus floridulus (assembly GCF_019320115.1). Classification (NCBI taxonomy): domain Eukaryota; kingdom Viridiplantae; phylum Streptophyta; class Magnoliopsida; order Poales; family Poaceae; genus Miscanthus; species Miscanthus floridulus. The sequence goes on from NC_089587.1 coordinate 197,171,723, forward strand.
GGGTATGGCTTGGTTGTGCAATGCTAGGACAAGGCAGTGAAGGGGTTCTCAACAGACTGCCAAGAATTGCTAAAATTCCAAGGAGGAATTTCAGGAGGCTCTGGGGCTGTGGTAAGCAAAAGTCAGGAAGCCGCACTTGGAAACATTATGTTTTACAAACATGTCAAGCAAATCTTGGTCGGTGCAAACTTGGATGTCCATCTGTCTCTCAATGCAGAAGTAAAATAATCTCACAACATCCCCATAATCAGAAGGATACTTATTCTCAACTTCAGCAAGTAGATCTACGAAGTTGGTACGATCAGCATCGACGACTTTGTTTAAGCTAAACCACTGAGCACGAGTATGACGAGCAATTATCTAGATTTCTAGGTTGTAGCTACTAGCAGGGTCCATCCTACAGATGAACAACAGCGAGTTCACATACATTTATCTATCTAAAATCACACTATATCAAACACCTAACTGACCACAATCACAAGGACCAAGCAATCGAAGCGAGAAAAACCCTAAATTTGGTACTCACCCGTCAGGAAGCCTGGGAGGTCGGTCGCCCACGCCGTCCCCTTGTTCGTGCCAATCCGGAGGATTCACAGTCTCTTCCTTCAGGCCTCCTCTTCCTTGCTCCACTACCCCATTCCACGCCGCAAGCACAGGGGATTAGGGGGTTCTTCTCTCCGCACCGTAGCCGCAAGCAGGGCCGGATTGTCTTCTTCTCTCCCCGCCGACGCCGCAAAGACAGGGTATTGGCTTCTTCCCTCCCGCCGCCGCCGCCGCAATCGCCGGTGCAGTCGCCGCTAGGGTTTGGGGGAAGAGGACTCGAGCGAGATTGGGAGAGTGAGGGACTGGTGGCGGTCAATCGTAGTCAACACGGTCTCCACCGTCCAAGGGCAACATGGATAATTTTACTGGCCGGTCCCACCTGTAAGGGGCTACCAAACGGTGAAAAACAAACAGAACTAGGACGGAATGGCTTGTAAGACAAAGAATTTTAGAGCAGTGGCACCTGTGTGTGGTCACCTTTTTTAATGGCTTCTATGTAATTACAAACTTTCTTAATGACATACATGTAAAAGCCTCTTTATTTTTTTTTATGTCCACTAGCGAATAGAGGTCACTCTTAGTGTTCTGTGGCTAATTTTGCCATATATTATCACAATAAGCTTATTAGAGATATAAATGTTGCTAATATTTTCAATATATATAGTCAAACTTAAAAACCGTTTGACCGAAGCGAATACGATGGTGATGCTTATTTTGAGATCGAGGGAATTAACGGATCCCGCGGACAGCAAATCTTTCGGAGCGCGCGACGGAGGCGCACACGGGTCACCCGCCCACCGGCATCACGACGCCCGGCATTGCCAGCGTCCTAGTGCTGCTCCTACCTGCTACTGCTGCCGTCAAAGCATGTGTGTGGATGGAGCAATTGCGTGGTGCACGAGAGCCGAGGCACCTGGCCTGCTGGCCAGAATCGCGAGGTCTGTTACGGTTTCGGCGGCTGAAAAATACCGTTTGAGCTGGTTTATGGGAGAAAAAAATTCGGTTTTATGACTGAAAAGTAGAAGTGATTCTGGTTGCGAACAAGCTGGCATGGGGAAAATGTAAGCAAATTCAAATTATGTTTTTTATCACCGGCAGCACTAAAAGTGCAGTTCAGCCACGGACGAATGCTTATTTCGCAACTCGCGGTTTCAAAACATGCTGTGTACAGTGGTACGTGCTGCTCTGGATATTTTAGGCCCATACTGTTAGCCTGTCGAGTATGGCCTGTCTCCTCTTGACTTTGAAAATTGAAGTCAACCGAGCCCCTAACATTTTTTCTTCTCTTAACTTCTTAAGGCAAAGATCAAACATAAGCCCTTGTTTAGTTCGCGAAAAGTTTTCCCAAAAAGTGCTACAGTACTCGTCACATCGAATCTTGCGGTACGTGCATGGAGCATTAAATATAGATGAAAATAAAAACTAATTGCACAGTTTGGTTGGAAATTGCGAGACGAACGTTTTGAGCCTAATTAGTCCATGATTGAACAATAATTGCTAAATAAAAACGAAATTGCTACAGTAGCCAAATTTCGCACTTTTCGCGAACTAAACGCGCGCTAAATCTTGTTTTTTCTCCCTCTCTCTAGTGGAGTAGTGGGAGCAGTTGTTCCAACATTTTCTACAAGCCGGAAGTTTCTTTCCAGGAGAGAAAGTCTCCGGTCGAGCACCACAAATGTTTGGATTCAAACCTGCAATGCTGCACCGCAGTCCGCAGACCCATGTGACCCACAGCCCACAGGCGGCAGGCCACGCAACGCAACACACACACGCACGTCTTGAGACGGAGCGCAATAAACCGCCGACGCACGCGCTCTCGTGATCCATCACTGCCACTCTGACAAAAACCACCGAGCCGGCGGCGGGGGACCAGCCGTCCAGCACGGATAATTTGGGCACCGGCGATCTTGCTTGCCGAGACGAGGTGGAGAGAGCAAGGACAGGGAACATCCGCATCCCGTGCGGTGGATTCGTTCGTCCGTGTTTGAGGCTGAGGGGGTGGTTTTACCTTACCGGCCGGTCGGGTCCGGCGGAACCGCCGTGTTTTTTACGGCAGGGAGCATGGAGGTAAGCGCACGCCGGTCTAGTTAATTCAGCGGCGAGGAGGTCCAGGCGCACGGCTTGTCGGTAGCAATATGGCACTTTGTTGTTGCACTGGAAGGAAGTCGCGCATGTTTCTGGTCTTCTGGACTCCGGACAATCGGCCAGTTCGCTAGTTGGTTTTTGATTGATTTGGGCTGACTGATACTGATTTATTGTGAGAGAAAAATACTGTTGGCTGGCTGATTTAGGCTGACTGAAATCAATAAACGAACAGGCTGAATATCCTGTTTTTCTTTGTTTGTTAGGGAAAAAACTAGGACCAGCAGCTCAAATTCTCAACAAGAAATCCCTGTAGGTCCTGGAGGAGATTACACAGTGGTTGCAGGCTTGCAGCAGATGTTATTCGCTGTGGAGCATTTCTGGCCCAGCCTGACTGATATAGTGGTCGGGAGATAATTCCTTATTTAACACTGGACAAATAACTCAGTTTTTTTCCTTGACCTTCGAAAATTTTTCCTACCTTTTGACATTGGCTTCAACTTTCGTATAGTTGTTGGGACCGTTCAAGTGATAATCTCTGTAGCGCGCATAATTGTTGGGCCGTTCAAGCGTATTGAGCTGGGCTAATCGGTCTGGGCTCACGGCCACTGATAGGAAATTTATGATCATTTATGATCAAGCGAACTGGCCGAAGATGGAAATACTGTCCGAGAGCAAAAGAAAGGCTGGCTGGTTTCGAAGTGGTCACTCCCGGTCTCCCGCCCATGCACGAAAGGTGCCATGCCCTCGTACACCAGACTACCAGTATGGAGTCCTATCGTCCTGCTACCTCCGTCACCCAAAAAAAGAAAAAAAATAAATATCATTTTACAATGAGTCAAAGAATATTAAATTTGATTAAATTTATAGAAAATATTATATATAATTAGATCTTTAATTAAATTTATTATGAAAATATATCACACGATTAATCTAACGATACTTATTATGAATCATAAGCATTAGTACTTTTTTATATGTATTTGGTCAAAATTAAGAATCTTTGACTCTTTGGGATGAAAGATTTACATTTGTTTTTGGGACAAAGTTGGTAGTACCGATTTTCGCAATTTCACCTCACCTCCAATCCTCTATGAGACTATAATGCATTCTGCATGAGAAATAGTACTAGGTCAGGGACCAAAAAATCTCCTCCCATTTGGGCCCTTTTTTTATTTTTGTTTCCTCCGTTTATGTATTTATCGGATTCCGTATTTTATGAAAACAGGAGGGGACGTTTCGTGTCCGTTTTTGCGGTTGCCATTTTCATTCAGGAATAAAACCTTATTTATTTTGTTTTCATCCTGTTTTTTAATCTATTCAAGATATGCCTAACAATTACATGTCCTTATGTTATATTAGTACACCTTACTGTCGGGTTCATAAACCCAAGGTCCCTCACAGATTAGCTTATCAACAAAGGCTCGCCCAGCAGACGACAGTTGCGAACGACGTACAACTCATGGGCCGGGCCAAACACCTAAAAATGACAGGTCAGAAGGGCGATCCAAATCTCCGACCGGAAGGCCTCGCTAAAGAGGAACAACGTCCGCTTCCGACTTCCGGCCCGTCTCTCCAACCAAAAGACCTGGCCAGTAGAGGAACAACGCTCGCTTTCGACTCCAGTCCAGTCTCTCCGACCAGAAGGCCTGGCCAAACACCACTTCTAACTTCCGACCCGCTTCTCCGACCAGGAATGCGCCGAACCCTCTGCTTACAGCTCCTCTCCGACTGGCCTTGATCAGAGCCGACTGGGACCAACCGACCGGCGACGCCCGCTCGGTGAGGACAAGGAAACGTACGAAGCAAGTAAGGCACGGCTACTCAAGTCAAGCCACAAAACCGAGGACCATACCCTATACACCTACAGGACAGTACCGATAGGACATGTCAGAAGAGTGCCCTGCCACCTTCTAGGCATGTCAGAACAGTGTTGTGGGCGTCAACATTTACCCTATAGGGTTGTGGGCGCCCGCAACAACTGCCATACCGGACGAGCACAATAAAACCCCTTGTATACCTCTAGGGCATCAACAGTATGACAGGCACCGACTGTCTGCCATACCAGAAGAAGACGATGCGACCTTCCCACATGCATCATGACATTAACAAGTGTTATGGACTGCCCACAATCATCTTGTACCCGAGGGCGTGGGCAACAAGACTTAGCATACGTACACTCTCCCTCTCACTTATAAGGTCATCCCCTTCATCTATAAAAGAGGATGCGCTCTCTCTCAACAAAAAGATCGATCAATACACAACAACTCGAACAACACACACAACTGCAGAACCACTAGGTTCAAACCTCGAGCACACACTCAAACACTTAGCGCATAGAGGAGCTTCCAGTAACTCTCGACCCTTCAGACCAGAGTCCCACCGGACCTCTTGTACCCCCTATCTTTCTCCCTTCTGTTTGTAACCCCACAGCAAACTTCGAGTACCTAGGCTCAGAAATAAAGTCACTGACCGACTTAAACTAGACATAGGGCACGTTGCCTGAACCAGTATAAAACCTATGTCATTGAGTGCTAGGCCACCTTCGAATCACAACGTACAACAAAACTTACAAATATTTACGTGTGGGTCACTTTCTGCACCGACAGTTGGCGCCGTCCGTGGGGAATACGTTGTGCGTTCATACTTTTTGGTCATCGGATGACCCATTTTTTCCGTCACCTTCGTCATGGCGTGCTCAAGCGATACGACTCGCTTCGGACTCACTAGAGTTTCCCACACTCCCACCTAGTGGGGATGTGGGTTCCGCCCATCTTCGAGCCATCCTAGGCCTTCCTCTTCGGAAGCTTGGACTTCATCGCCAAACGGCTCGGCATACTACACCTCACGTGAGGAGGCACTTGTTCTGGCGCCCGTCAGAGGGGAGCCCTCCATCGGCTATGGGACGCACGATGACTTCAATGATGAGGCGCCTGAGCTTCATTCAAAGCAAACTCTCTACTCAAACCCCGCTGTGAGTAATGTGCATACTGTTATTTACTCTCCATTTACTATTTTCCACCGATTATCTGGAGGGACCGTATTGTCCACACCATAAACACCGTACGACTAGTTCCCCTATGGTCTCGTGTCCCCCGTGGACGCGTACGCTCGGGGGCTCTGAAGGACGCTGGTGCCACCCTCTCTCACATCCGAATTCGTGGGAATGGAGAGCTATGTTCCCACCACTTTCCACAAACTCCTAGATGACGAGGTTGAGAGCGACGGCTCCAGCATCGGTGATGTGGCACCTAGCCACCGTTCGTCCTAGGAGTGTGCTATGGTGGACGCTCCGGGACAGCCGCCGGTGGTTGCGGAGAATTTCTAGACTCACAACCCTCCGAACCCACGTGCGGGGCCCTCGCGCTCGCACAAGAGCACGCCGAAGAGCTACGACAATGGCGGCAGAACCAGTCGCCACCAACGTCGGCGCGCTCGGTGCAGCACATTGCTCCCCATGCGCATGACCCGGCGAGCGGTGCCCGGGGTCACGCCCACTAGGTCCAGCACGACATCGTGAACGAGGGGAATGACCCCACACGGTTCGCCTGGGCTAGCCAAAACATCACCGCCGCGGCAATACTTCTGTGCGGCGTTCCCAAGTTCGTCGACCCTAGGAACGGGCGGTCTACCGGAACCTCCGGGCGTTGGTGGAAGCCACCACCGTTTAACAGGCGAAAAGCTTCGCATCACGACTCTGACTCGTGACCTCTCTTCCCACTGGGGGAGTAGGGATGCACCAGATGGATCGCTCCATCCGCTCATCGCTACAGCCGCCAAGTGTGGCTGTGCCACGGTCCGACCTGGCGCCTGCTCCAAACCGACTGCCGGTACGCGAATGGCTCGGTCCACACCAAGATGCTCACAGCATCATTAGCAACTAGCATCAGGCCCGGTAAGATGATGACATCCTTCGAGTGACGGTGAGGGTAGGCGACATGAGCCCCGATCGGACCATTGAGGGTAGCGGTGAAACACGCCCTAGGCATGATCACCGGCCAGATGACCGGAGTCCCAACCCGGATGGCCCGGGACCACGGGTCTTTGGCCGGCGTATCCGGAGAGCGCCTTTCCCATAGCGCTTCCGACCGCCCACCAACATCGTCAAGTACACCGGGGAGACAAATCCCGATATTTGGCTCAAAGATTTCTGGCTTGCCTGTCGAGCTGGAGGGGTGGATGATGACCATTTCATCATTCAATATCTCTCCATCTGCCTGGGGGAACACGTTTGGGAGTGGCTTGAATTCCTCCCACACGACAACATCCATGACTAGGCGGACCTCAAGAGGGTCTTCATCGAAAATTTCAAGGGACGTATGTCCACCCTGGTATCTCTTGGGACCTCAATAGCTACCAACAGGAGCCCACCGAGTCCCTGTGGGATTACTTCCGTAGATCCTCCCAATGATGCAACTCCCTCTCTAAAGTCATCAACACAGATGTCATCAGCGCATTCCTCTCTAGGATGACCTGTGAGTCCCTGATCCACAAGCTTGGCTGTCTGAAGCCCCATACCACCCACGACTTGCTCGATGTCGCCACTAACCACGCCTCCGACGAGGAGGTAGTCAGAGCGGTCTTCAACGGAGGTCGGGACAAAGGCAAGGCCAAGCGCGGAGACCAAGACGAGGGCCCCTCCACACAGAGGGGCAAGAAGAACAAAAAAGATCAACACTGATCGGATAACACCGCGTTGGTCACCGTAGCTGATCGCACGGGCAAGTAGCCCTAGCAGGGCCTGCCTAACCACTTCAACAAGCTCATGGATAGCCCATAACCATGTCGACCCCATCAAGCACCTCTACAAGGATTGCGAGCTCCTTAAATGTCTCCTGTGATATGCCAGCGGGTCGAAAGAAGGAGATGGCAAAGAGGTGGCAGCCAAGAAAGGAGGCGCGGCGGGCAAGGACGGGGACGGCTTCCCTGACCCCGAGGAATGCATCATGATCTTCAGCGGATTCGATGCCATCTGCTCCAAGCACCAGCACAAGGTACGCTACAGGGAGGCATACGCCACCGAGATGGCCGTCCCCTTCTTCCTTAGCTGGTCAGAATCTTCGATCACCTTCGATCAGAGGGGCCATCCCTCCCACGTCGCGAGACTGGGATGCTACCCGCTCATCGTCGATCCCATCATTCACAAGAAGCGCCTCACCAAGGTGCTGATGGATGGAGGCAGCGGCCTCAACATCCTCTATGTCGACACCCTCAACGCCGTGTGCATCCCCCGGTCGAAACTCCGCCCAGCGGGCTCCCCTTCCTTGGGGTGATCCTAGGAGCTTAGGCATACCCGCTCAGGTAGATCGACCTGCCTGTCACATTTGGCAGCCAAGCCAACTTCTGCTAGGAGGTCCTCACCTTCGAAGTGGTGGACTTCCTAGGGTCCTACCATGCCATCTTGGGGCGACCATGCTACGCCAAATTCATAGCGATCCCCAACTACACCTACCTCAAGCTAAAGATGCTAGGACCAAACGACGACATCACCGTGGGCAGCGCCTTCTCGCACGCCTTCATGTGTGACCATGAGCATTTTGAGCTCAGCACCGCGGTCATTAACTGGTCTGAGCTCCCGTAGCTCGGGGAGTCATCGACCCTAGCAGTCCCGGACTACAACAAACCAACCTCCTCAATGGCCTTCCATCCACTCGAGGAAACCAAGGCAGTGGGCATCAACCCCACTGACCCAACCAAGATGGTGCAGATCAGGACCTAGCTCCCAACCAAATAGGAATGTGAGCTCATCGACTTCCTGCACGCCAATCATGATGTCTTTACATGGAAGCCATCTGACATGCTAGGCATATCATGGGACGTTGCCGAGCACGCACTACGCCTCATCCTGGGCTCGAAGCCCGCTAAGCAACGCCTATGTTGCTTCGACGATGAGAGACGCAAGGCCATAGGCAAAGGGATCGCCAAACTCCTGGCAGTCGGATTCATCAGAGAGGTATTCTACTTCGACTGGCTTACTAATCCTGTTCTTGTTAAAAAGTAGACTGGGAAATAGAGAATGTGCATTGATTATACTGGCCTCAACAAAGCATGTTCAAAGGTTCACTTTCCTTTGTCGCACATAGACCAGATAGTTGACTCCACCTTGGGTTGCGAGATCCTCTCCTTTTTGGATGCCTACTCGGGCTATCACCAAATCGCGATGAAAGCATTCGATCAGCTCGTAATCTCATTCATCACCCCGTATGGTTCATACTGCTACGTAACCATGCCTTTCAGCCTAAAGAACGCTGGCGCCACCTACCAAAGGAGCATGCAGCAATGCTTCGCCGACCAAATTGACCCGCTCGATCAGCCTGATCAAGCCGAGTGGTCGAAACCAACAATCGTTGTCTATGTTGATGACATAGTGGTCAAAATAGCTCAAGCTTGCGACCTGATCGCAAACTTGGCCGCAACGTTTGCGAACCTTCGAAGGTTCAACATCAGATTGAATCCCGAGAAATGTGTTTTCGAGGTTCCAATGGGGAAGCTGCTAGGATACATTGTGTCCGAGCGCGGCATCAAGGCCAACCCCAAAAAGATCATGGCCATCTCCAATATGGGCCCTATACGCAACGTCAAGGGCGTACAAAGGCTCACTGGCTGTCTAGCTACCCTAAGTCGATTCATCTCCCGACTCGGTGAACGGGGGATGCCACTCTACAAGCTCCTCAAAAAGACACGTGCCTTTGTCTGGACTAAGGAAGCTCAGCAGGCTCTAGAGAGCCTCAAAACATCACTGATGTCGGCCCCAATCCTCGTCGCTCCCGAACAGGGAGAACCCCTCCTCCTCTACATCGTGGCAAGCAGCCATGTGGTGAGCGCTGCCCTAGCCGTCGAAAGCGAGGAGCCAGGACACCACCTTAAGGTCCAGCGGCCCGTATACTTCATCGGGGAGGTACTAACTAACCCCAAGGTCCAGTACCCCTAGGTGCAGAAACTCCTATACGCCGTGCTGATGGCAACCTGGAAGCTCCTGCACTACTTCACCAACCATGAAGTCATGGTCGTCACTTCATACCCACTTGGGGACATCGTTCACAACCGCGACGCCGTGGGATGGATCTCCAAGTGGGCACTCAAACTCATGGGCCACGACATCATGTATATCCCCCGTACCGCTATTAAATCTCAGGCTCTCATGGATTTTGTCGCTGAATGGCGGAGGTGCAGCTATCGACCCCGGACATTACCCATGAGTACTGGACGATGTACTTCGATAGGTCTATAATGGCGCCCGACTTAGGGGCTGGAGTGGTTCTGATCTCCCCAGATGGGAAGTAGGTTCCGCTACACCATCTGCTTCCATTTCTCGGTCTCAAATAAAACTACGGAATATGAGGCCCTCATCAACGACTGTGCATCGCCATCAAGCTCAGCGCTACGTGAGTCTACGTCCATGATGACTTGGAGTAGGTCATTGACCAAGTCATGAAGGAGTCCTCCTACAAAAGTCCTCTTATGATAGCATACTGCCAGGAGGTGCACAATCTTGAGGACAAATTCCTGGGGATCGAGCTGCATCACGTCCCCCAAAAGGACAACGATGCCGTCGATTTTCTCGCAAAATTGGCCGCCAGGCAGGGTTCCGTCTTCGAGCGGGATCCTCATCAATGATCTCCATGAGCCATCTGCCCTTTTCCTAGAAGGTCCGATCCAGCCACACCCCGATGCCAAGCCGGCACCCAGGGGCTCTGACCCCGACGCCAAGCCGGTGCTCGGGGGCTCCAAGCCCAGTGCCTCTGTGACAACATCACCCGCTGACATCGCCATGTTGCCACTCGATCAAACCAACTAGCGAGCATCACTACTTGCCTAGCTTCTTGAGCAGGTTCTCCCACCCGAAAGGACTAAAGCCCGATGGATCGTTCGACGCACCAAG